>NC_042615.1:413948735-414248980 GCF_901001135.1 Rhinatrema bivittatum
AGGACTCACAAATGGCATAGGCATGTGCAAAATGGCGCATTTGGAGATAGGGAAATATATCTGCAGAGGTCAGATTAAATTTATTCTGTAACTCCGAGAATGGTAATAAGTCCTTCCCCCCCCCCCCCCCCCCCCCCCCCCCCAGGGAGCCCCAGTTTTGTATACCCTTCCTTTTCCACTCCCGGAAAGCTGAGTTGGCATATCCTGCGGGAAACTTACAATTAGCGTACAAATATATACTCTGATAATAGTCCTTTGGGCCCACGAGTAAGTGCTTTTTGAGTTCCCAGAGATTCAAAGATACTACCATAGAGGGCGGCAACACTTCCCCTGGTCGGAGCCGCCACGTGGAGGTCGGCTGCCGTAAGAGGCTAGTGAGTGGAATGGCTTCCATTAACTGTTGGCTAAATTGCACCCAAGGTTTTACGTCTTGGGTCTTATGCCAGTCAACAAGGAGCTTGAATTTGGCAGCTAGATAACACCTTTCAAGGTTGGGAACACCCAGTCCCCCTTGTTGGCGAAACTGAAAAAGAGTAGCCCTCGCTACCCTGGGTCTCCATCCACCCCAAATATACTTCATTATCAGATTCTGCCATTTAGCTAAGTCAAATTTCGGTACCGATATAGGTAGAGACTGAAACAGATACAGCAGTCTCGGCAGAACTATCATTTTAACAACAGCTATCCTTCCCAGCCAAGATATCCTGTACCTATTCCACTCCTCCAAGTCTAATAAAATTTTGGACCACAGGGTATTGTAATTTATATGAAACATATTCTGATGAACACTGATGTATATGCCTAAGTACTTTATTTTCTGGTGAGCCCATATGAATTTATAAACTGACTGCGGAGCTTTGATTCCAGCGAAGGTTGCAAATTAAGATTAAGAATCTCTGACTTTTCCCAATTGATCCGAAATCCAGATACCCCACCAAAGATCTCCATCTCAGCAATTAAGTGAGGCAGTGAGGATTCTGGGTCAGTAAGGGTGAGCAAAATGTCGTCCGCGAAAAGAGACAGCTTCAAAGAGAAACGTCCTACATCAACTCCTTTGATACTGGCAGACCTCCGTACGCTAATTGCCAAAGGTTCTAAAAAAATGGCAAATAGTATGGGGGACAGCGGGCAGCCTTGCCTGGTGCCTCGCCACACCGGGAATGAATCCGAGTATCCACCATTAACTTTAATGCGTGCGCTAGGCTGAGTATATAATTGCTGTATCCACTGTAAGAAGGGCTCCCCAAACTTCATTTGCCTCAATAAAATAAAAAGATAGGGCCAATGTACCATTTCAAAAGCTTTTTCAGCATCGACCGAGAAAGCCAGTGTAGGGATACCTTGTTTTTTAACCCACCATACCAGGTCCAAGATTTTTTGTATATTATCACTAGCTTGCCTCCCGGGAATAAACCCTGCCTGATCCATCCTAGCTAAGATACAGGCGTATAGCTCGTTCCAACTCTTTAAGTTGAAGGAGAAGATTGGCCCTAGAAGTTTCCCTTTGTTTCTTCAGAAACACCGCCCTTGCTATAAATTTACCCCGGAGTACCACCTTTAAACATTCCCATACGGAGATCGGGCTCACTTCACCTGTATCATTGATTGTTAGGTATTCCATTATGTCCTCTTGCGTCTGAGAAACAAACTGGGCATCATTTAGAAGGGAGTCATTAAATCTCCAAAATTTATGGCCCTTGTCATATTCTTGTAAGCGGATTGAGACCCAAATTGGGGCATGATCAGACCAGAGGATTGGCTCGATATCCACCGCAACAATCCTGGAGAGCAAACTTTTGCTGCCCAATATCATATCCAATCTAGAATAGCTCTCATGAGGATGTGAATAGAAGGTATAATTCCTCGCGGATGGACCGAGTTCTCCAAATGTCCGCCAGCCCCTGATCGTTTATCAGAGCTTTCAAAGCTGCTCTGGCCAATTTAGGATCAGTACTCTATCCTTTAGAGGTATCTAATCTAGGGTTGATAGTAATATTAAAGTCCCCTCCGATCACCGATTGCCCCTCCAATTTGGTTTCCAATAATTGACTCAGAGCGGTAGAACATATCCTTATGCACTGTAGGGCCATACAGAGAGACTAAGGAAAACAACTCCTCCCCCACTAGTATCTTAACCGATACAAACCATCCCTCAGGGTCAGAGTAAGACTCTTTGAATTCAAAATGTAGATCCTTATGGATCATGATGCCCACCCCTGTATACTTGGATCTAGATGATGCAGCTGCCCAGAATTGATGTGGGAATCTGGCCAATTGTACCAGCCCCTGATGACGTTTTCTCAGGTGCGCCTCCTGTAAAAAGACCACATCTGCTCACAACCGCCCTATTTCTTTAAAAAGTAAACTACGCTTACGAGGCGTGTTAAGGCCCTTGACATTTAGAGAAAGAAATTTAAGCGTGGCCATCATCTGTTGCGACTCCCCACCCCCAGCCTTGCTGATTTAAATCTGTCCATAATGGGCTCCGCCTGTGCTCTAATAAGGATGACAAAGATACTAGCAATCATTGTGGAGCCCCAAAATAGTGTGTCCCCACGCACATACAACTGTAGGGAGAACTCATGAGTTGCCAGCATGGGCATAAGCGAACCCCTTACCCCTTGTACGAAGAGAATATCATGTATGGGAAAGCTACCCCCCTCCCCCCTCCTCTCGTCTTGGTCCAGGGATAACAACCTTTATCCCAGAGAGAAAATAGGAGGAAATGTAATCACACCCCAACTTGCCTCTTTCGATCCCTCACAAAAGAACTACATAAGCTGCCGCTTTACTACATAAAGTGATAAATTGTAAGCCTCAAATTATGTATATAACTACATGCAATCAAACAGTTAGAGTTCCAAAACCGGTGTAGATAGTGATCCATCCATAAAGTGACCTGCTGACATTGACCATCCTGTAGTGCAGGCTTCACGCCGGATCCTCGCTCCGATCTTTTCCCGCTGAATTTCGCTGCAGCCACCGCTTGCCGTTCTGCCACCGAGGAGGCAAAGGATTATGCAGTTTTGCAGGTAGGTCCGGTCTAGACACTGTGGCGGGATTTCCACCGATATACCATTCTCTCCCAGGATTCCTGCAGCTTCTGCGACTGTGGTGGCCCGGTGAGTCACCCCCTGTATTTGAAAAGACATGCCCCCAGGGAAAAGCCATCAGTATCTTATATTTGCTGCAGTTAACTTAGTTGTGACACAGCAAAACTCCTGCCTTTTCTTCAGCGTTGCCGCCGCCAGGTCTGCGAATACACCAATCTCATGGCCTTCCCATTGCCAAGTATGTTGTTTCCTCGCGGTATTGAATATTTTTTCCTTCTGAGCGTAGGACTGGTAGCAGGCCACTATATCACGTGGTCTGTTGGCAAGCTTAGGCCCTAATGTTCTATGGCCCTCTCAATCTGGATAGCAGGTCTTTCTTCCCTCTCGTTGGTCTCAGACTGGTCAAGAAAAAAATTTGATATACGCTCTATGACGTCCAGACAGTCACTAAAGTCCTCAGTCTCAGGGACTCCCCTTATTCGAATGTTACTGCACCAACTCCGATTTTCAATGTCCTCCAGTTTATCAGACAGAGCTTTAGAGTATTGTTGCAGGGCCTCGTGGTCACACTGGAGCCTAAGCCAACCTTCTCCCTGCGTGTCCAGATGCACTTCCATCTCATCTATTCTCCTGCCGTTTTTGGCAGTGTCCTCCCTAAGATCAGCAATTAGGGCAGATACTTCCATTTTATAATTTTTTAGATCTTGCCTCAATTCAGAAAACCAGTTCCTCATCTCAGCCCTGGACGGACAATCGCAGTTGCGCTCCCGAGGATCAGCGTCAGCCCCCTCTGTTTCATCTATAGCAGACTCCGCCGCCATTTTGGACTAATCGTCCTCCGAGCCCTCAGTCCCCTTTTGATATGAAAACTTCCGCAAGTCCATGATTTTGTGTTTCGCTGCCATCAGCAGGTTAGTCAGCAAGGCTTCAGGAGGTATAGATGTTGTTTTGTTTGGCTCTAGCTTCGGTTTTCGGTGCTAATTAGGATCGCGAGGCACGGAGCCCAAGGGTTAGGCTTCTTACATGAGGAGTGACGTCACTTCCTCTCCAAAATGGTGAATTTCTAACTCACAGACATGGGGATAAGAGTCCTGTCTCCAGAAAGAGTTTCTATGGAAAACTGTGTAATAGCAGTTGGTTGCAAGTACATACAGTATGTTTCTTGAATGAACAAAGATGTTTTTGTAAACAGGCATGCATTAGCAAACCAAATCATTTCAGAGGATATTGTTATAGATGATACTCCTTTGGTTAAAATTATTTCAAATGTGCCATCATTTTTGAGCAGTCAAGCAAGAGACTTAGCCAGGTATGGAAAGCTAACAGATCCTATAAAAAGGATTATTTCAGGCTTCAAAACAGAAGTGGCAAACATTTTTTTTTTAAAGGCAAGTCTTTATGATTTGCATCGTGCTAACAATATTTTGAATGTTTCCTTGAAATATAGAATTGAGGACTCTGATTACATTCATGTGAATGTTCAAAGGAATTTCGCGCATAAATGTAATATACTATCATAGCAATTTTCAAAACCCATTTATATGCATAAAATACACTTATGTGGGTGAACCCTGTGAACAATTCGATGGCACACATTGTAGCAATTTTCAAAAGTCCACTTACTCTGGTAAAGTGCATTCACATGTGTAAAACCCAGATTTAGACGTGTAAATGCTTTTGAAAATCAGACCTATTGTGTTTGCTACAACAGAAAAAGTGTTTTCACTGAGGAAGCATGACATTTACTGAAACAATATCCAGCCAAGAGATGGTAGTAAGCAGCTAAAGGAGACATGGTAGTTGAGAATGAAAGTGTTTCAGATGGTAAATCAGAAGATGATGCTAAAGGTAGGGAGGTTGGCTCAGGTAATAAGTCGGGTTCACACTGAAGCAGAAAGGGTAATGGAGGTTGAGTATACAGAGGGTATTGCTGTATCACTGCTAGGAGTTGTAGGGGACTGGCTGGTAGCACAGACTGTTAGTAAAAATAAATAAATAAAATAAAGACCTTTAAAGCCAGAAGTGTCCCAAGCTATTGAGATAACTGCATAAAATGCTTAATCAAATTCCTGAATAAGAAGAAAATATAGGACAGTCAGTTTGTTTACCATAAACAGAGTTCTCTGTAGGCAGGAGGATGAATTACAAATGACATGAGGTGATATCATCCGATGGCACTGAATAGCCCCCCTTCTCTGAGTCCACTGAGCTTGTATGGGAGTTCCCATCCAAGTGCTGCTTTGTAGAGTCAACTATAGAGCTTAAACATTAGCAAGGTAATCTAGGGAGATGGGTGAGTATCAAGCATGGCTAATTCATCCTGCTCTCTATGGAGAAAGAACCCTGTTTATGGTAAGCAAACTTGCTTTCTCTGTCAACAAGCAAGGCTAAATTAGTCAGGACACATGGGGAGACCCAAGCTAAGGGTTGCATAGAGGACCACTTACTGAAAAACAACTTGACTCCCTCATGGACAGTAGACTACTGAATGAATAGACTATGCAAAACTCTTTGCCCAAAGTTTCTGGCCCTTCTTTGAAAGACTGTCCAAACAGAAATGACATGTGAAGGTGTGTACAGATAATCAAGCAGCAGCATTGAGATGTCTTCAATGGAGACAGCTTGGAGATGAACAACAGAAGCAGCAATGATTCTCACTTGATGGGTTTTGACTAAGTCTGTAACTTGAAAGTCAGTCAAAGTATTGCAATACATAATGTAGTCCCTCCAGCCAATTTGATAAGGTCCATTTTGCCACTGACTGCCCCATCCCATTGGGATCATAGGAGACAAATAGGATGCTTGCCTATGTGGTCGAGTTCTTCATAAGTAAGCAAGCAAGCTACAGCCTTTTCACAGACCTGTGAACAACCTTCTCGCCCTTGTGTGTGCGCAGCTTGGGAAAATGTCAGCAAGACAATGGCCTGATTGTTTTGGAAAGTGACAACTTTTGGCAGGAGTTTTGGGTATACAGCAGTACCCTTTTGTGAAAAACTATAGATAAGGTGAGTACAAGACCAAGGTATTTAACTCACTGACTCTTCTCACCAAGGTGATTGTTATTAGGAATACCATTTTCTAGGAGAGGAACTTCAATGAAATAGAGTCCAGAGGTCCAAATGGGGGTTTACAGCAACTGTATAAGACATTGAGATCTCATGCCACTGCAAGCTTTGAGACTGGATGTTTCTTATGCCATAACTCCTTCATGAACCTCACTGGGGCTAAATGGCATCCACCGCAGAGTTCTTAAAGAAATAAAACATGAAATTGCTAACCTGCTACTAGTAATCTGTAACTTATTTAAAAAAGGCACAATTCCTGAAGATTGGAAGGTAGCCAGGGGTGATCCAGAAACTATAGACTAGTAAGCCTGACATCAGTGCAGGGTAAAATGGTAGAAGCCATTCTTAAAAACAAAATCACTAACCATAGAGACAGATATGGCTCAATGTGGAAGAGTCAATATGGTTTAGGCTGGGGAAGTCTTGTCATGCTAATCTTTTAGGATTTTTTGAAGGTATAAAACAAGTAGAGAAAGGTGAGAAGATAGATTTAGTGTATTTGGAGTTCAGAAGGCATTTGACAAAGTCCCCCACGACAGACTCCTCAGGAAATTACCAAATCACAGGATATGAGGCAGTGGTTTATTGTGGATTGGTAACTGGTTAAAACGATGGAAACATAGGGTAGGGTCAGTTCTCCAAATGCAGAAAGATTGTTAGTAGAGTCCCACAGGTATCAGCACTGGGACATATTGATAAATGATCTGGAAAAGGGAAAAACACGGGAGGTGATCAAATTTGCAAATAACACAAAATTATTTAAAGTTGTTAAAGCAGCAGCATTTTGTTAGAAATTGCAGAAGAACCTTGCGAGTCTAGGAGACTGGGCAACTGAATAACAGATGAAATTTAATGTAGAAACGTGCAAAGTGATGCACATAGGGAAAAATAACCCCAACTACAGGCACATAATGTTGGGTTTATATTGGGAGTCATTATCAGTAAAAGGACACTGGAGTCCTTGTTTCAATGCATTGAAATCCTCAGCTCAGTGTGCGGTGGTCAATATGTTAGGAATGATCAAGAATGAATGGAGAATAAAACAAAAATTATCATATTGCTTTTGTATTGAGAGCAATGCTGTGACTTCACCTTGAGTATTGTGTGCAGTTCTCGTCAACCCATTTCAAGAACTAGAAAAGGTGCAGAGGAGGGTGACAAAAATGATTAAAGGGATGGAACATCTTTCCTATGATGAGAGGCTATGTGGGTTAGGGCTCTTCAGCTTGGAAAAGAGACAGCTGAGAGGGGACATAATAGAAGTTTAATGAGGCCAAAGGATTTAAAAGCAGCCTTTTAGATGGGATTTAAACTAGGCTAGAGGGGGACCATGATGCTTCAAATCAGGAAGTTTATTCCAAGCACATGGTGCATCCAGGTGGAAAGCACAAAGTCGGGAATTGGCAGTAGAGAAGGGCATAGTAGATAGGTGTGACTTGTCTGATGAGCCGAATTATTATTATCTGAAACACCTGAGTTTCCTTCTGTTACTGAAACTTGGCTATTAGAGTCTGATATAGTTATTCTTAACTGCTTATGTTCGTCTAGCTATCTTATCGCCTCTCAACCTCAACATAAAGGTCAGGGGGGTTGTCTCCTGATTGTATATAAAAATCATTGGAAGTTCTCTCAGGAGAAGTTAGGTGAGAGTTAAAGAGGTGGTCTGCTGTGCAGCAGGCACAAATGATGGAGTAGAAAGATTCCAAACAACTATAAACAATTCTTTAGAATTGTTGCCAGCAAGGAGTTTAGCATTTGTCTAGTTTACTTCCCACCCCCTCCCCCCACCCGCTTTGACTTGCTTACTAGTGATTTTTGTTTTTGAACAACCGATATAGTCTAAGGCCAACCTGAACAATATGATCAATGTTGGTGAAATATTTGCATGTAGACAAATTGCCTTTGTTTACAACTTGTGAGGCTTTTCTAAAGAACATGCTTTGAAGCAAATCATATCTCATGCTACGCACCTTCTTAGTCTATACACTTGACCGAGTGTTTGTTAATGACATTCTGTTTAATTCCTGGTCTTTTGATATTAACATCAGGATTGTACCTTAGTCAGACCATCATCTTATTTCAGTGCTCTATCCTTGTCTGCTTTGTAACAACATTTCTTCCCATGTTCATGTTTCTTGTTTGAGAAGGGGTCATAATAACATTGAGCATCTGAATGAGGTACTCTCCTCTGAATTGATGTCAATTCTGTAGTCTCTCATTGGGAATCAGCATTAACTTCTTTGGACAAAGTTGCGCCTTTTTGAATGTTTCAGCATCAGGGCTCTAGAAGGCACCCTTAGTTTTCAGATAATCTCCATAAGATTTGGCATACCTTAAGGAAGAAAGAACGCCACTAGTGCCTCGCAAAGTCCACTAACAATTTGAAAGAATATAAAGGGTTTTTTTTAAAGAGGTATTTAGACTTCAGTTGGATGACACTGTTAAATCTTTTCATGCAGCACGGATTTATGCTGCTGGCAACAATTCTAAAGAATTATTTATAATTGTTTGGAATCTTTCTACTCCATTATTTGTGACTGCTGCACAGCAGACCACCTCTTTAACTATAAGCGATTCATGAGCTCTTTAGCTCAGTTTGTTTGAGAATGAAATTAATGGTATTCTTAAATTGGACACCCCATTATCAACCTCCCTTAGCTGGGTTGGGGGAAAGACAAGACACATGAGTAGGGGTAACAGGTAAATATAAAACCCATAGATATAGAGGATACTCTACCTCCTTACAGATCCTAAGATCTGCAGTGCCCATTCTAAATCTACGAATCAGCCGCACAAACACCCTGAGACTACTCCCCACATCACAGTTGCCTAGTGATCTGTCAGATGACGGAGATAATCCTGAGAACTTTCTTGTAGTATCTGAATGAGTTAGAGAAGTATCAATATGGCCAAACGTTTAATGGGCCACCAGATTGGCCCTACTTTTGACCAGGAGGCCCAAGCAGCCTACATAACATTACAGTAAAAGTCGCCATGGTGGACATTTTGGCCTGATTCAAGATTATTATATAAACAAATTTTAGGGCGTACAGTTTATCTCTAGGCCCAGGGGATAAATATTGACTTCAACTTCTAGCAGCAAAGACTTTTTAATAATTTGCATTTACAGCATTGGGCCATTTTGGCTGCATTACCAATATGCTGGAATGAGCTTCATCATGTTTTATGAGAGGAACGTGAAAGCAAAATAGCTTACCTTGTAATAGGTGTTATCCCAGGACAGCAGGATGTAGTCCTCACATATGGGTGATGTCACTGATGGAGCCCTATCCCGGAAAACTTTGTCAAAGTTTCTAGAAACTTTTGACTGGCATCCTTAGCAGCATGCCATGATCCCTCGAGCCACAGGGGTCTCCCTTCAGTCTCGTTTGTAGCAATGAGCATTAGCCAAAAATAAAATAATAAAACGTATCGGACCCAACTCCGCGGGGTGGCGGGTGGGTTTCGTGAGGACTACATCCTACTGTCCTGGGATAACACCTATTACAAGATAAGCAATTTTGCTTTATCCCAGGACAAGCAGGATGCTAGTCCTCACATATGGGTGATTAGCAAGCTACAAGCTGAGTCATCTTTGTATTGGACCAACAGTGTACAACTTGTGCAACAGGCACAACAACTGGTGTACTGTTGGGAAAAATGAGGCAGCCTTAAATCACGAAAGGTTGGATGTGGAAGGAGTTGGATCATGCTGGAAACAAGTTCTTTAAGACAGATTGTCCATAGGCTGAATCTTGTCATCCTCCCTTGTCGAGACAGTAGTGAGCCGCAAAGGTGTGAAGAGAACTCCATGTTGCGGCTTTACATATGTCAGCTATTGGCACTGAACGATAGTGTGCTACTGAGGTTGACATTGCTCTTACTGAGTGCGCCTTTACTCGCCCCTGGAGAGGAAGGCCTGTTTTCTCATAGCAAAACTGTATGCAATCTGCAAGCCAATTGGACAAAGTTTGCTTGCCTACTGCTTTCCCAGGTTTGTTTGGATCAAAAGAAACAAAGAGTAGGTTGGATTTCCTGTGGGCTATAGTGCGATCTAAGTAGTAAGCAAGTGCACGCTTACAGTCCAAGGTGTGTAAAGCCCTCTCTCCTTGGTGAGAGTGTGGTTTTGGGAAGAAAGTAGGCAAGATGATGGATTGATTCAAGTGGAATTCCGTAACTACCTTGGGGAAAAATTTTGGGTGTGTACGGAGTACCACTTGGTCATGGAGGACTTTTGTGTAGGGTGAGTATGTAACAAGGGCTTGTAACTCGCTAATCCTTCTTACAGATGTGATGGCTATTGAAAAAATAGTCTTCCAAGTGAGAAATTTAACATCACAGGAAGCCATGGGTTCAAAAGGAGAATGCATGAGCCTCGTTAAGACTACATTAAGGTCCCATTCTGTGACCGGTGTTCGGTGTGGAGGTTTAAGTTGAATTAAACCTCTCATAAATCTACTAACGAGGGGTTGCACTGATATTGGTGCATCTCCGACGGTATTATGATAAGCTGAGATTGCACTTAAATGTACTCTTACAGATGAGGTCTGGAGACCAGAGTCTGAGAGATGCCATAGATAGTCTAATAAAGATGATGTAGTGCAGGCAAAAGGGTCAACACTGTTTTGTGTGCATCACGTGGTAAACAGTTTCCATTTAGCACGATAGTTCTTTCGTGTGGAGGATTTATGTGAAGCTACAAGCACTTGAGAGACATTAATTGAAAGATTGAGAGGTTGTAGAATCAAGCTTTCAGCATCCATGCTGTCAGGGATAGGGATTGAAGGCTGGGATGGCGCAACCTGCCCTGATCTTGAGTTATGAGATTGGGAGCTACACCAGGGCGAATTGGGTCTCGGATCGAGATATCGAGGAGTATTGGAAACCATACTTGTCGAGGCCAATATGGGGCTATGAGTATTATGGACCCTTTGTCCTGTTGTAGCTTCACTAGGGTTTTGGTTATTAGCGGTATCGGAGGATACGCATATAGAAGACCTGAATTCCAGTGGCGAGCAAAGGCGTCCCTGGGTAAGCGGTTCCTCTGCTTGTGCAGGGAGCAAAAATTTGTTCACTTTGTAATTCAGTTGAGATGTAAAGAGGTCTACTGTTGGTTGGCCCCAACGTTGAACGATCTTGGTTGCTATTACTGGATCTAGAGACCACTCGTGAGGTTGGAATTGACGACTGAGGCGATCCACTACTAAGTTGTGAATGCCTGCTAGATAAGTGGCCCGGAGAAACATTGAGTGCATTAGGGCCCAGTCCCAAATCTGTGCGGCTTCTTGACAAAGGAGATATGAGCTCGTACATCCTTGCTTATTTATGTACCACATGGCTACTGTGTTGTCTGTTTGTATCAGAACAGTCTTGTGGGAAAGGCAGTCCTTGAACGCATGCAGCTCATAACGTATAGCTTGAAGCTCTAAGAAATTTATCTGAAAAGTAGCTTCGAGTTTTGTCCTAGTACCTTGAGTCTGCAGATGACCAATGTGTGCTCCCCACCCAAAGGTGGATGCAACTGTAGTTAACGTCACTTGCATAACCGGTTGTTGGAAAGGTAGGCCTGAAAGCAAGTTGTCCATGTTTGTCCACTATAGGAGCGAGGACCATAGTTGCTGAGTCAAAGACAGTGGTTGAATGGCTTGTATCCATTGGTTTCTGAGTGTCCATTGAGTAACTCTCATGGCTAATCTGGCCATAGGAGTGACGTGAACTGTGGAGGCCATGTGACCCAAAAGAGTGAGACATTGATGAGCTGTTATTTGCGTGCATGCGTGGAGAGAGCCTGATAACAAGGCGAGTGTCTGTGCACGGTCTTTTGGAAGGAAAGCTTTTGATGTTATGGTGTTTAATTCTGCTCCGATTAATTGTAACAGGTGAGATGGTATGAAGTGGGATTTCTGGTAACTGATGAAGAATCCCAACGAATGGAGTAGAGAGTTGAGAGCTCCTTGTCTTGTTTGGCTTCTGATGAGCCAATCATCCAGGTAAGGAAACATGTGTACGCCTTCCTTGTGTAAGTGGGCAGCTGTCACTGCCAGGCACTTTGTGAACACTCGAGGTGCTGAGGCAAGACCGAATGGTAGCACTTGTATTGGAAATGTTGACTTCTTACTAGGAATCGAAGATACTTGCGATGAGGACGGAATATTGGAATGTGAGCGTAAGCGTCTTGTAGATCCAGAGAACAGAGCCAATCTCCTTTTTGAAGTACAGATAGCATGGTGCCCAATGATACCATCCTGAATTTTTCTTTTTTCAGGTATTTGTTGAGTTTCCGGAGGTCCAATATGGGACGTAGGCTTCCTGTTTTCTTTGGAATGAGGAAATAACGGGAGTAGATTCCTCTGCCCTGCTGAGGTCGGGGAACTGGTTCCACAGCCCTGGCTCTCAGAAGGGTGGATAATTCTTTTTGTAAGAGTGTGGATTGATTGTTTACTGTCCAAGACGAGGTGGGTGGAGTATCGTTTGGTACAGTGAGAAAGTCCAGATGGTACCCTTGAGATATTATCGAGAGTACCCATTGGTCTGTAGTGATGTGCGACCAATTGTGATGGAAGAAAGTGATCTGACCTCGTACTGGTAAATTTGGGGTCGGATTGGGAGGTAGGCTTCTGTTCCCCGGTGATATTTCAAAATCCCGAAGTCGGACCTGTTTGCGGAGGGGGTTGATCTCTAGGTGCTCTTGGTTGTCGGGTCTGTGGTCTTTGTGCTGGTCTAGATGACCTTCCACGGGCAGGAGGTGGATAGTACCTCCGTGGTCTATAATATGGGTGTTTTGAATCCTTCCTTGGGAGTCTTCGTGAGGATGTCTGGGACTCCTGGGGAGCAGAGGAGAGCTGTCGCAAGGTTTCTGACTGTTCCTTCAGTTGGGAAACTGCCTCTCGTACTTTATCTCCACAGAGATTTCCTTCTTTCCTCTGGAGGAGAAGGTTTTGAAAGGACTTCCTCTGAGGAAGAATCAGTATTTGAATCCTCCAAGTGTCCAATGAACATGGACGAGGAGTCGTCGATGGAATAGGAAGAGATGGCATCGACGGCATCAATGGTTTCTCCAATGGTTTTGATGGGAATAGTGGAGAAAACGATGGTCGTGGATGTGAAATTCCCGATGGACCTGGGATAGGTTCAGGCATTGGTACTTCCTTCACTATTTCTTCTTTTTCCATCGGTGTTGGCACCGGGATAGCACCAATGATTGTGTCCAATTTCGCTAAAATTGGGGCGAAAAAGGACATATCCGGCATCGGCATTGGCTGAATTGGAACCGGCGATGGCATCAGAATGGCACCAGTGACTGAAGTGGAACCAGTACCGGCGATGGTACTGGCATCGATGGCAGAACTGTGATCGGTGCTGGCATCGGAGGCATGTCACGGAGTGCATCTCGAACTGCCTGGCGGATGTAACCGTCCAGTTCCGCCCTCATAGCTGGTGAAACCAGAGCAGCTATGGGGGGAGGCAGCGAAGGCGATACCGGTACCTCCGCAAGGCCCTGTGGAGGTACAGTTTCTGGCACCGATATCGGTGGGGATCACCTAGGAGTGAGTCGAAGGCCTCGGTGGACATGGAGAGTCTTCTCTCAGAGGCTTCTTTGGAGCTGATTCGAGACTTGTCAATGGAACTCCGGTTATCGGATCCACTTCAGGATCGTGAGGCCTCCGGTGTCGATGACGATGTTTCTGCCGATGTTAGACGCCTTTTCCGATGACAGATGTAGACTTTATTGATGATTTTGAAGGGGTCGGTGAAGGCCAATCGCCTGCTTCATCCGGTCTACGTTTTGTTTTATGGACGGCCTTCCGAATCGCTCCAGCCTGAGACGACTGAGTGGAAGTTGAGGTCGATGGCATTAGTTGAAGATGGAATAAATGTTCCATTTTCTCCATGTGCAGTCTTCTGCCTTTCGGCGTCATCTTGGCGCATCTTGGGCATGTCGAAACTTCATGTCCCTCGCCGAGGCAAAGTACACACTCGATGTGTGGGTCCGTTGTGGAATTAGTGCGGGAACAATTCGGGCACTTTTTGAAACCCATCGCCATAGCGAAGGCCGGACAGCCGTCAACGACCTTCTGACACGGTTTAGAGGTAACGGAACCGACCGGAAAAATTTAAAGACTTACCGACGGTGGAAAAAAGGGAGACCCCTACGGCGCTTTAAAGTTTTTCTGAGTTTTTAAAAACTTTTTTGTGTAGTGAAAATTCACCACACAGGACTCCCATAACCGCAAGGCTAACGGCTTTGTGGAAAAAAGAAGACTGAAGGGAGACCCCTGTGGCTCGAGGGATCATGGCATGCTGGGCATGCTCAGTAGGCTCAGGATGCCAGTCAAAAGTTTCTAGAAACTTTGACAGAAGGTTTTCTGGGATATATACATATACATATATATATATATATATATATATATATATATATATATGTATATACACACACATATATATATATATATATACACATATATATATATCTCCACGACCTCAGCCACTGCTTTAGGCCCTGACTCTAGCTAGCTCCAAGCCAAATCACTTAATCTTTGGGCTGCTACCCTTGGATAATACCCTATTTTATGTTTTTTTGTGGAGATGTTAATGGCAGGACAGGACCAAGACATATGGCATCCCCGTGCAGGCAGATAATCTGCAGTCCTTTCAAACTGCTCTGCACCTCTTCAAACTAATATATAGCTGTCCCTACAAGCTGGTACTCTGGGCTCTTGCCTGATGATCCTGCCTCTTTATCCAGCCTTGATTAATGGTTGAACAGTACCTTAATGCCTTAAGCCCCAAACTTAAAGAATGGGGTAGCCATAAAGTAGTCTAGTTAATGCAGAAGGCCATCATGCTTACTGAGCAATAGCTACACAGAATCTAATCCCAGGACATTTTAATAGGACTGCTCCTATATGGAGTACAGATATGTTGAACTCTGTCTAATTGAATTCCTCACAGAGATGAAGGGATTATAATCATTGGATAGAGCAAATATGAATTGCAGGCAGGACACTTAGGAGGCAATTTGAGTTATGCACGTAAATGTAAAACAGTATCACAGAAATTTTCAAAAAACATTTACTTGAGTAAAGTTCACTTACACAAGTAAATTCTATGGACAATTCAACAGCATATACTGTAGCAATTTTCAACAATCCACTTACTCGAGTAAAATGCATTGAGTAAAACCCAGTTTTACTTGAGTAAATGTTTTTTTTGTTAAATCAGAGCCTAAGGACATGATAGATACTAGGGATGTGAATCGTTTTAGGACGATTAAAATTATCGTCCGATAATTTTAATATCGTCTTAAACCGTTATGGAACACAATACAATAGAGATTCTAATGATTTATCGTTATAAATCGTTAGAATCGTGAGCCGGCACACTAAAACCCCCTAAAACCCACCCCCGACCCTTTAAATTAAATCCCCCACCCTCCCGAACCCCCCCCCCAAATGACTTAAATAACCTGCGGGTCCAGCGGCGGTCCGGAACGGCAGCGGTCCGGAACGGGCTCCTGCTACTGAATCTTGTTGTCTTCGGCCGGCGCCATTTTCCAAAATGGCGCCGAAAAATGGCGGCGGCCATAGACGAACACGATTGGACGGCAGGAGGTCCTTCCGGACCCCCGCTGGACTTTTGGCAAGTCTTGTGGGGGTCAGGAGGCCCCCCCCAAGCTGGCCAAAAGTTCCTGGAGGTCCAGCGGGGGTCAGGGAGCGATTTCCCGCCGCGAATCGTTTTCGTATGGAAAATGGCGCCGGCAGGAGATCGACTGCAGGAGGTCGTTCAGCGAGGGTTCCGGCGCCTCGCTGAACGACCTCCTGCAGTCGATCTCCTGCCGGCGCCATTTTCCGTACGAAAACGATTCGCGGCGGGAAATCGCTCCCTGACCCCCGCTGGACCTCCAGGAACTTTTGGCCAGCTTGGGGGGGGCCTCCTGACCCCCACAAGACTTGCCAAAAGTCCAGCGGGGGTCCGGAAGGACCTCCTGCCGTCCAATCGTGTTCGTCTATGGCCGCCGCCATTTTTCGGCGCCATTTTGGAAAATGGCGCCGGCCGAAGACAACAAGATTCAGTAGCAGGAGCCCGTTCCGGACCGCTGCCGTTCCGGACCGCCGCTGGACCCGCAGGTTATTTAAGTCATTTGGGGGGGGGTTCGGGAGGGTGGGGGATTTAATTTAAAGGGTCGGGGGTGGGTTTTAGGGGGTTTTAATGTGCCGGTTTTGCGATTTTACGTTTTTTCGATTTTTTACGATTTTTCACGATATTTTACCCCCCCAAACGGCAACAATACGATTCCCTCCCCCTCCCAGCCGAAATCGATCGTTAAGACGATCGAGGACACGATTCACATCTCTAATAGATACAGGAAGCAGTCAAATACAGATTGCAGAAAGTCTAGCCACAGTTAAGTTAAAAGTTCTGATACAATGTAATGCATACAGGGAGATGTCTAGACCTAGTACAAGCATGGATGTAGATGTGGGGAAGAGAAAAGAGAAAGTAAAAGTTGTGAATTGGAAAGGATTATTAAAACAGTTCTAAGGATATATGGGTCAGGTTCAAAATGAAAGAGGGGAGGGGAAAGCAAGAATTGGAGAAAATATTTCATTTCACTGGGGAATGGGAAACATGGAAAGAATAGCCATGTCTCAGGCACAGAAAAGACAGAAAAACAAATAAAAACTCCAGGGAAGAGAGAGTGGGAGGAAATCTTAAAGGAAAGAAGGATGAGGGTAGTGTTTCCTACAGAAACAAATTAGATAAGAGATGAAGAAATGCTCAGTTTCTTAAACTTCAGACAAGAGCAAACATTTTAGTAGCGCCATTGATAGGATGAATGCACGGGAGATTTTCCTATGTGTTTCCCTTATTCTGAGATTTAAAATGGTTTATTATACTAAATAATGTGGAAAGAGATCAGATGAAAAACTGCCTATTGATACCTCAGATTTTCATGCGGGATTGTTAAGCCCTCATATCCCTGTGCTAGACATTTTGGGGTTTAGTAACACTTCGACCCAGATTCAAGAACAGTTCTTTTAACCAGATTTAAGTCAGAAAGTTAACAATTTCTTTGACATATCCAGAGTATTAGTTTATGTCCCAAAAACACCCTGATAATGTTCCCTTAATGTGATTCCTATTATAGAATACTTCTCACAGGTGGACGTGGACAGTGTAGGGTCTATTATTAAGAATACCCGGGGACACTAATATATACAGTACATAATACAACTTAAAATAAAGTTGAGAATCATGGTATGGTTTGTTGAGAATATTTATGAACACAAAATAGACAAATTCAGCAGTAGAAGAGAGCTCACATATGTAAATACCAACCTTGTGAAAAAGTGCTGGTACTTCTGCCTACTACTTCTAACCAGTTATTAGCTAAGTGGCAGGGTCCTTTTTTAGATCAGCAAACAATTAAAACCAGTAGATTATGAAGTTTCTCAGCTGACAGGGTGATCACAAGTTTTCCTGTGAGACGTGCATCTTTATAAATATTAGTTTTGTTGTATTTGACAAGCAAATTGACTTTATAGATTATGTTAATCTACTGTGGTTTGTCTGTCATGAAGCAAGCTGTAATGACTCATCTTTTCTATGTCATGTATTGTTTATGTTTTTTATTTTATATTTTATCTGTAACTTGCTTTGACTGAATTCAGAGAGGCGAGTAATAATTGCATAAAATCAAAATCAAATCAAATAAAAACTACGGGTAACCCAAGATTTACTGATAACCTCTAGATTGATAAAAGATTTAGGACTAGAAGTGAAGAGGGTTACACTAGAAGGGAAACTGAATGTAAGCAGGAGGCAACAAGTAGAAGATATGTTGTTATATTCAAAAAATGCCTTTTCTTTCTATCCAGGCATGTCATTGCTAAAGCATAAGATTATAAACGAGGATAGGATGAATAATTAGGTAGAGCCCATTGTGGAATACATATAACTTCTGGACAAGTGTTTGAAGATTTGTAATTCTGATTTTTTAAAGTCAAAATGGCGAGGCTGTTACTTCAGTGGACCCCTGAGCTGAAGCAAAGTTAGCAACCCCCACAGGGCAGGGCCCTGAAGGTTCCCGCTGTCGGCAGGCAGAGGTAATAGGAAGGTACAGAGGCTTAACAGGAGCTTCACCAATACCAGTCCTTGTTCCCTGCAGGCTAGGCTGAGCCCTTGGACACCGGGACCTGCTGGACAAAGGCGCAAGCCTCTGAGAAGCATGGTAGCCAAAGAAGGAGCAAGCTAAGAGGAGATCCAGACAGGCCGAGGTCAGGGTAGGCAGCAGAACAAGCAAAGTCAAGTGGAGATCTGAGGTCAGCCAGAAGTCAGTCCAGGAAGAAGACAAGTCAAAGCAAGACGAAGTTCAAACTAAAGAATCAGTCCTAGGAGGAGGGAGCCAAAGACAGGAGAGCAGGAACACCAGGAGAAGACCAGAAGAGGACCACAGAAACCAGGAACACAGGGACCAAGAACGCAGGAGCCAGGAACACTGGAACCAAGGACACAGGAACTCAACCAGCTATTTGCAAGAGAGGAGACCTGTTGCAGAGGCATCAGAGTCTGGTTAAGGCTGGCTTAAAAAGGGCATTTTGATGACGTCAGTGGGAGGAGCGTCGTAGAGAGTTCCCGCCACAGGCCCTTTAAGAATCTGACACTGCGGGCCTAGGGACGTCCGCTCAGTTGAGCAGCCTACCCTGCGAGGCAGGGAGAGTGTTCCTTGGCGACCTGCCGCGTCTTGGTCTAGACGGAAGTCTTGCTGGCACTCACGGTTGTCAGAGGTAAGGACGGCCGACTGAGGGAGCAGTCCACAGTCGGCCATGCATTACAGAGGCTAAGTCACAGATTTATATTTGTTAAGAGAGGAGCAGCGACTAAGTTTTCAATTTAATACAAAAACAAATTCTTAGAAACACACCTTATGAAGGTAATTTTCAAAAGGATTATATGGAGAATCCAACTCACAGGGGAGATGGGCGAAAACACATGTTACAGGTAAGCAACTCTGCTTTCTCCGAGGACAAGCAGGATGGCAATCATCACACATGGGTGAATACCCAGCACAGGGTATTTGAGACAGAACAAAGCAGGAAAAACTCCCAGAGTCTCAAAGCACCATCAGTCTCCCTTTGGATGTGAGGCAGCTGTCCCAAAAAGGAGCTAGGAGGGAAGGGAGTTGGTTTCTACATAAAGGAAACCCAAGAAGAGACTGAGAAAAACCTCCAATGCACGGCAGAGGCGCCCAAGGCAGGGGTGTGATGTGAACACCGACAAAAAGTGCACTTCACCATACAGAAGTAAAACAGTCAGTCAGCATTTCTGACTCTGACAAACACTGTAAGGTGTAGATCCTCCTGGATACAGGAAGGCAAGAACCAACAACCAAGAGAGATCTCTTAGATGAAGACCGCATAGCTTTCCGTTATGCTCCAGGACAACTGAAAATAAAACTGGGGACAGAGAGCCCACCAGAAAGAAAGCTGTGGTTTACTAGCAGTGAAGAACAGATGTATACTGCTGAAAAAAATGTCAGAGGATGGGCAGATAAGCACATTGGGCAGAATATCCAAGCAATGCTTGGAAGAATAAATGGCAAAAGCATCTGAGACTGTTGCAGACCTAATCTGCCAAAATACAAGACAGATCTGACCCCGCATGTCAGATCAAGTGGCCCAAGCTTCCCTAGAATGGAAAGGCAATCCCTGAAATGGGTTCACCACCCATAGACCCCATGTGTGGAAGGGAAGCTAGGAGTTCAGCACATCCAAGCTCGGCCCTGTCAAGTACAGGTGCATCCTTTCATTCAGGAGGAAAGCTCAGGTGACCAGGAAGCACTTTGGTCAGCTGAGTGAAGCAGGAAAAGCCAAATGCAGTACTAGGCAGTACTAGCCAGGACGTAGCAAAAGGCAGGGAAAGGACAGCGTACCTTTGCCAGAAGGTATACTCCAAACCACAGGTTTTCCACCCTGACCTTCTCATTGAGAGTCAGAAATAGCAAGAAACAAAAGGAGGCAGACCCCGGGGTTGCAGGGACAAAAGGAAGATGCAAGGCTGTAGATCCCAACATTGGAAAATGACCCAACAAAAACCAACCCACTGCCAACTGCAGCAGGGAGTTGTCCCCAAGGGAGACCTCGCAGTAAACAGGATATTTAAAAAACTGAGAGCAAACCTCCCGAAGAAGAAGTCCAGAAACTCTCTACTGAGACTTAAAAACAGGGATAGCACTCCTGTAGAAACAGGACTTAATTGCCATTCTGGAACCCCCAAAGAGTACTAGGTTTGAGTTAATCTAAGCAGCCAAACAGATTGCTTACCAAAGAGGCCTAGGTAGCAATGCCTGGAGCCATGACAAATACTTTCCCCCTAATACCCTGTAGCCCATGAAGTAGATGAATGTTTGTACCCACATCACAAGGACTCCCCTGTCGCTGACAGGGTTATCCTGGAGCAGGAGAAAGTAGACCTCCAAAGGAGAGCAACGAATGTGCAAGACCACTGTTGTGAGATCCTGCCTACTGAAACACAAATAGCCATAGAAAATGCGAAGCGATGGAAGGCCCACCTGGCAACAGGGAGGCAAAAGGCCAGATTCCTCCTCATCGAGGAGGGGCCTGTACTAGAGAAAGACTGGCCCAAGCATTACCTGCGAACAAAGAGCAATGCGCTAAGCAAGTATCACAACAGGTATTCTCGTGTAGGAAAAAACCATAACAATCGCTGGGAAACGGTCAGGAGAGAAATCCTTGAGCACTTCAGGTGACTCAAATCTGGAAGAGCTCCCTTCTGAAATAGTCCCATTGTATATTAGTGAGCATCCCATCGTTGCACTAACGTGATCATGCTCTTGGGCTCAGTGTACTTTGCAACAGAGCGTGATTGCAAGTCTAAATGTGAAGTCCCTTCCCGGGGACATCCTGGCACCCATAAGGGAACTTGCAAGGGCCATCTGAGGAAAACTCCTCAGATGGCCCTTCCTGGATGGGATGGGAAAGGCACCAGGGACTAGGACATCCCAATCCTGGGAACTTTCCTGCTCTCCCAGAAGGAGTAGGAAACTGTCACAGACCTTTGAGGGTCAAAGAACAACAAAATCAGCCATTAGTGGCAACCTAGATCAACAGGACGAGTTTCCATGGAAACTAGTGGAGAGATGTCAGCGAGAATGGTCCCAGGATCTCCGCTGCCAAACCTCAATGCCCTCAAGTCCCAGAAGGGACAGACTAGGGGGTGCATCGTCACAGAAGGAGCAAGGCTCCAGTCTGGGCAATGAACCTGTAAAGGACTAAGCTCTGGAGACTTCCCCCATAATGGGGATTGAGCAAAAGCTAAAACCAGTGGGACCCATCAAGGCTTCCTGTTGGGAGAGGACTCTTCGCTCTTTCACCTTGGTATCCACACCAGTGCGGTTAGACTAGAAACACAGTATTAAGCCAGATATGCCTTCGCACTGTGACCACAGCGCAGGACAATGCATGTCCGCATGAGGGTCATATGCACTCTAGAGGGCAACTAAAATCATAGTGCTCTTTACATTGGAAAGTGCACATCTAGCACTCGAGCAGTGGTACTCTGTTCCACCAACAGTGGGGTACATGCACACAACTGCATAGTGCCCATGGGCAGAGTTCCACACCATAGCAAGAAACAGAGCACCACCTGCAGGAGTCAGTGACTGCATCCTGCAAAAGCATGAATTGCATGATGGTGCCTTGCTAGGATAACAAAGCACCAATGGTGAAAGGTGTTAGGATATGTTCACGTCTAGACATAACGAAGGTGACAATGTCTCTTTGTCATGGCACCCCATGGCGCCAATAATGACAATGTCATCCAATGAAATTCCTGGCACCTACAGAAGAGAACAGTTCATGTTGGAGTTAATCGTGCATGATGCTTTCCACTATCCCAATGGTGCTGAATGGAATAAGCGTGCACAGTGTTGTGACCATATTGACAGCAGCAATGGTGCCCCAACTGTTTTAATGAGTATTGGTGAGTAACATATTGCAGTGACCTCCTCCTAGCACTCACAGTGGCATACAATGCCCCAAGCTGCTGACCGCCACTTTGAATGGGGGACCATGGTGTCCAGACATCGATGGCCTTGTGTACCAGTAACATCCCCGGTGCCTAAAAGTGCAGGCCCCATGGTACCAATACTCCACAATGATCAAGTAGTTGATAGTGGGTGGCATCAGCGGTTCCCTTGGCAAACCCGGTGCCCCCAAGGTGTCAATGTAGGTCACTTGAAAGCATCCATCAACAGCCATGACACCAGCCATGGCAGGCACTCAACAGCACTCAAGGTGCTCAAAGACACTGATGACTCATGGTGGTGTCAAAGTATTTGGTTACGTCCGCGGATCCCGATGACTTCCTTGCTTTCAGAGCTGGATGGTCCTCGAAACCTTGTGGACACCGTGAAGAGCCTTAGGGCACCCTCGAGGCTTGGGATCACCCCTAGAGTCACTTGTACTCTCACATGATAGCTCTCTATGGGGCCCTTGGACCCTGGGCAAGACAACCACAGTGCTAACAGCATTGAGGACAGCCTAAGCATGAAGGTGAACATGGCAACTGAGGGCTTTTCCCTCGCTGCATTGTGCTCCGATGCTTGATGGTGTTGACTACATCCAGGCATGCGATGACCATGGATGTAAGGACGATGCCAGACATCAACAAAAGTGGTCATAGTGGTGAAAAGCACTCAAAGGCATCTACGTCCCTGGCCCATGTTGCTGACCATGGCGCTCAATGTTCCATGGCACTCGATGGCAACCATGGTGTTTGATATCCATGACGCCACATGGCATTGAGGGCCTTACACTCGATGATGATCATGGCTGTTGAAAATTATTTAAGGAGCTATTTAGTTAATGTGAAGAACTTTATAATGCGATAGAAATTAGTGGAGCAAAGAATCACTAATATAGCTGGTGTAATGGCTTGATATAAGGCCTATGCCATTTTTCTTAGCTTGATCAGTCTGCTCTGAACAAGGAGACAGCCAGAAGTATATATTCTTGGGGAGAGCTAAGGAATAAGTTTATTTTATCCTTATTTCTGTTGAGAGTTGCTATCTGTAGGGAGTATCAATCAGATAGGAGTTAGCAATCTGTTGTTATTTAGGAGAGTTGTGGGTGGATCCTTGGACCAGTGGCAGATGACCATGCCCCCGGGGGAAGATCCCGAGAGGGACCACCACCACTGGTCAGGCTCAGAGTTAGGAGACAGACACACACTAGTTCTTTTATTAGACAGTATACTGAACCACCAGAGGTGGCAGTAGTGAGCTGGAATGCCCGGCTGGGCTGTAGTCCCTCAGATACTGGAACAGCGATCCCTGGAGGCTGAGCTGTAGAGAAACTGAAATATAGTGAGTAGGCAGGGTATGCAGAGTTCATGTACCAAACCTGGTGGTAACACTCACACAATGTCTCATAGAAGCCCAGGAGCTGGAATGTATAGGCCCTCGAGGAGCGAGTACCTGGTACCAGGGAAAGCTCTGAGAGAGCGATGGTAACTAACTGATGTAGTTGGCAGTGATGACTTCCAGGCAGAAGAGAATATGGAGCAAGTCTGGGAACGAGGGCCCTCGAGGAGCAAGTACCGGTTCCAGACTGTCACCTGAAAAACAAAGGAGAGAGCGAGGCCCTCGAGGAGCGAGTACCGGCTCCAGACTGTCACCTGAAAAACAAAGGAGAGAGTGAGGCCCCCGAGGAGCAGGTACCCCTGGTAAGTCCGAGGAGGCAGAGTAGCTTAGGTAGAGTAACCCGTGTACCATAACCTTTGCTAACTCGATCTGTTAGCAAATTCTAAGACCTTATATATCCGTCGCGGGTGACGTCATCACAGGGGGACGCCCCTGAGGTTCGCGCCATTGCCGGTACTTCAGTCGGGGCCGTGCTGCGTGCCCCTAGGCCTCCAGGAAACATGGCGGATTGCAGCATCTAACCAGTCCGGGGACGCCAGAGGACTTCGGCAGAAGGACGCCGCGGCAGCCAATCTTCCCGCGGGCGAAGAGGGAGGCGCCAAAGAGGTAAGGAGGGTGGAGAGAGGGCATCGGGAACAGACGGACACAATTTCAGAGGGCTTGGTATATTTAACTGTTTTTTGTGTAGAGCTACCTGTATCTGTATATTTTTCTAGATATTGATATTGCATTATATTGCTGGGTGTTTAAGCAAAGCAAAATACAAAAAGGGTGTGGCTAAACAGCTTTTGGCAACTGACTCAGTGCATTGCAGGAGGTAATCAAGTCCTCAGTCTGCTTTGAACAAGGAGACAGCCAGAAGTACACATTCTTGGGGAGAGCTAAGGAAAAAGTTTAAATTAGCTATCCAAATCTGGGGTAGGGTCTGTTCAAAATCAATAGCAGATACAGTGTCCAGTGAACAGCCCTGGCCAAGTGTTAACTGTCTTACACCCACCCACAAGTTTGTTTTTCTGATATAGTCTGCCTAAATACATAATTGGCAACAAGATAAATTAGTAATTTGGTATTTCCTTAGGTGCTATCCATCAAATAAATTTACCTAAATGAGGTCCATCCAATGTAACTATTGTGGAGCCTTTATTCTGAGGGAAATCATCTGGAAACTTAGGGCTTGCCCTATTTACTCAAACTCTCTTCCTTGAAAAAGGAGCTGGCTGAAGTTAAAGCTGAATTAGCTGCAATAAAGAAAGTTTCACCAACTTTATATTATTCAGGATTAATTCCTCACTACCACAGAAAAACCAAGGAAAAACGGGTTTACAGTGGGCTCAGGTAGGATAAGACCTGTGACCCACAGACACCTGTTCTTGACAGCTATGCAGCCCACATGTCTACCTCCTCACTCACACAGGGCATTAAGGAACTCAAAAAACAACAGGATTACAGTGGGCTCTGGTAGAATTAGACCTGTGATGAGGAGACACACGCTGTATCAAGTGACACAAGTACAAAACGCCTTCTCTGTATTACAGATAACATTTCAATCTCTTTTGCTCTTGCGAAAGAGATTGAAGTGTTATCTGATAAGAAAGAAGAAACCCAATGCATACAGAAATTCCATAATACAATCAGTAACCAAAGGAAAAAGCTCATTGTGCTGGGTGACTGTCATCAGAGGCACTAATCTGGGAACTCTTAGCGAGGGAAACACTACAGTTAAAAGCCTCCCAGGATCTTCGGCCAGTAGAAATGCTACTCAAATAGTCAAAGTGATCAAAGAAGAAAGCAAAGACTCGAAAGTTGATATCATCCATCTGGGAACCAACGACCTTGCTAGAAACAGCATCCAAGTGGTACAGAGAGATTTCCAGTCTCTAGCAAAGCAGATTAGTCACATGGCGACAACCATTGCCTTTTCAGAAGTTTTACCTGTTCATGGAAAGGGGAAGGAGAGGCTAAGCCATATTAATAACTTCAATGTATGGCTCAAATCCTGGTGTAAGAAACACAGTTTTGGATTTATTGGGAGCTGGGGCCATGTATGGAACAGTAAAAAGCTCTTTGTCAAAGATGGTTTACATCTGTCTGTGGCAGGAAAAAGGATCCTAAGAGATAAATTCAAATCCTATGTCATAAGGCATTTAAACTAGATGCCGGGCGTAGCAGTAAGAAATTAGAATGTCACCCCCCAAATACAAATGCAATGGAAAAGGGTGAAGTGGATAACAAAACTCAACTAAATAAGTCACAAAAGGAGTCCAAGAAAAGCAGTAAGCTGAACTAGAAAAGCTGGAAAGCTATGAGCACAAATGCTTGTAGTTTGGGCAATAAAATTCCAGATCTGCAAGCCCTAATGGTAGAGGCGGACTTGGACGTTGTTGCTGTCACGGAGACATGGTTCACGGAATCTCATGACTGGGATACGGCAATACCGGGCTATAACTTGATAAGGAAGGACAGAGAGGACAGGAAAGGGGGGTGAATGGCTCTTTATGTCAAAAAAAATATCCAAGCTTCTGAGCTGCAAGGAAGATGGGGCAAAGAAAAAGCATTATGGGCCGACCTAAAAAAAGATGGGGCATCCATTTTTATTAGAGTAGTTTACAGGCCTCCAAATCAAATGGAAGAGCTCGACAGATATGTGGTTGAAGATATCCAAAAGATGGGAAAGAAGGGAGAAGTGGTGACTGTTAGAGATTTTAATCTGCCGGATGTAGACTGGAGAATCCCTTCTGCAGAATCTAACAATAGTAGAGAGATAGTGGATGCCCTGCAAGGGGCTCTGTTCAAACAAATGGTAATGGAACCCACGAGAGAGGGAGCTATACTCGATTTAGTGCTCACTAAAGGAGATAATATCTCTAATGTCTAGGTGGGTGTCCACCTCAGCACCAGTGATTATCAAACGGCATAGTTTCATATCACAAATAAGATACGGAGAAGAAGCACGAAGATTCGAGTTTTGCAGTTCAAAAACACGGACTTTGATGAATGGGGAAGTACCTGGAGGAAGAACTAGAAGGGAGATGTGGAACAACAATGGACCAAACTAAAAGGAGCAATTACCAAGGCAACTAATCTATGTTAGAAAAGTAAAGAAAAGCAAAAGAAAAATGAAACCTATCTGGTTCTCAAAGAAGGTGGCTGACAAAATAAAAGCTAAAAGAACAGCGTTCAAAAAATATAAAGGATCCCAAAGGGAGGAGCACAAGGAGGAATATCTGATGGAACAGAGGGAGACGAAGAAAGTAATCATAACGGTAAAAAGTCAAGCGGAAGAAAGAATTGCCAAAGAGGTAAAGCGAGGTGACAAAACATTTTTCAGATACATCAGAGAAAGGAGAAAAGTTCGAAGTGGTATAGTGAAATTAAAAGGTGAAAAGGATCAATGTGTGGAGAGAGAAGAAGAAATGGCAGAAATATTAAATACTTCAGTTTGGTGTTCACTACAGAGGACCCTGGAGAAGGACAGTCACTAGTTAACAAGAAACTGGAGGAGAGCGGAGTAGATGTAACTCCGTTTACAGAAGAGAATGTATGGGAAGAACTTGGAAAACTGAAAGTGGTCAAAGCCATGGGGCCTGATGAGGTTCATCCCAGGATACTGAGGGAGCTCAGAGATGTGCTGGCGGGTCCGCTGCGTGACCTGTTCAATAGATCCCTAGAAACGAGAGTGGTGCCGAGTGATTGGAGAAGAGCGGTGGTGGTCCCGTTTCACAAGAGTGGGAGCAGAGAGGAGGCTGGAAACTACAGGCTGGTTAGCCTCACCTCGGTGATGGGAAAAGTAATGGAGTCGCTGCTGAAAGAAAGAATAGTGAACTATCTACAGTCAGAAGAATTGCTGGACCAGAGGCAGCATGGATTCACCAGGGGAAGGTCCTGCCAGACAAATTTGATTGACTTTTTTGACTGGGTGACTAGGGAATTAGATCGAGGAAGAGCGCTTGATGTCATCTACTTGGATTTCAGCAAAGCTTTTGATATGGTCCCGCACAGGAGGCTTGTGAATAAAATGAGAAGCTTAGGGGTGAGTGTCGAGGTGGTGGCCTGGATGGCAAACTGGTTGACGGACAGAAGACAATGTGTGATGGTAAATGGAACTTACTCTGAAGAGAAAGCAATGTTAAGCGGAGTGCCACAAGGATCGGTGTTGGGACCGGTCCTGTTCAATATCTTTGTGAGCAACATTGCGGACGGGATAGAAGGTAAGGTTTACTAATACTAAGATCTGCAACAGCGTGGACACGCCAGAAGGAGTGGAGAGAATGAGACGGGATTTAAAGAAGCTGGAAGAGTGGTCGAAGATATGGCAGCTGAGATTCAATGCCAAGAAGTGCCTAGTCATGCATATGGGGGGTGGAAATCCGAAAGAACTGTATATGATGGGGGTGAAGGTCTGATGTGCACAGAGCAGGAGAGAGACCTTGGGGTGATAGTGTCTAATGATCTGAAGTCTGCGAAACAATGTGACAAGGCAATAGCTAAAGACAGAAGAATGCTAGGCTGCATAGAGAGAGGAATATCTAAGTAAGCGAAAGGAAGTGATGATCCTCTTGTACAGAGCCTTGGTGAGGCCTCACCTGAATACTGTGTTCAGTTCTGGAGAACACATCTCCAAAGGGACAGAGACAGGATGGAGGCGGTCCAGAGAAGGGCAACCAAAAAGGTGGATGGTCTACATAAAATGACTTATGAGGAGAAGTTGAAGAACCTAAATATGTACACCCTGGAGGAAAGGAGAAGCACAGGTGATATGATACAGACTTTCAGATACTTGAAAGGTTTTAATGATCCAAAGATAACGACAAACCTTTTCCGTTGGAAAAAAAATCAGCAGAACCAGCAGGGGTCACGATTTGAAGCTCCAGGGAGGAAGATTCAAAACCAATGTCAGGAAGTATTTCTTCACGGAAAGGGTGGTGGATGCCTGGAATGCCCTTCCGATGGAAGTGGTGAAGACTAAAACTGTGAAGGATTTCAAAGGGGCGTGGAATAAACACTGTGGATCCATAAAGGCTAGAGGATGGGAATGAAGAGAAGAGCCATGGGGGTGGATTACTGGAGTGGAGGCTAGTACCAGGTGATTACTACCCTTACTCACAATAAGCCTGCGCACGGTTAATGCAACTCCAACATTGCTCTCTGCTTCAACGGTAAGGGGAAATGTGGAAAAGAGGATTTGCATTCAGATAACAACCAACAAGGACTGAACTTCACACTCTGGGTAAACAAGCATGGGGGTAGCTTGCTTATTATGGCGGTTACTACCTTAAACCAATTAAGCCTGATACATCACTTTGAATGCCTATATAGCATTGCTCTCTGCTTCAACAGCAGGGGGAAATGTGGAAAACAGGATTTACATTCAAACAACATCCAACAAGGCATTGATCTGTGCAGTCTGGGTAAACAAGCCTCGGGGTAACTTGCTTGATGCGGCGGTTACTACCCTTAACCATTAAGCCTTATGCTCACCTTTGATGCAACTCCAACATTACTCTCTGTATCAACGACAGGGGATGGCAGGAAATTTGAATCAAACAGTAATCAACAAGGGCCCTGAACTAGATGGTTGATGAAACAGATAAGTATAGGAAAATAAGTGTGGAAGCTTGCTGGGCAGACTAGATGGGCTGATTGGTCTCTTTTTGCCATCATTTCTATGTTTTTATGTAACAAGAAACAAGTCACAAGATCAGATATATTAATGAGCAGTTACTCATGCAGTTAACTGTACAGATAAAGGAAAACAGATATCAGCAAACTGACCACATCTTACTTTATTATGATTAGCACAGACAGTTGAGGCCTCAACAAATGACAATCACGTATGGGAGTAGCCCAGAGAAGAAACTGGGACATAGGTCAAGAAATTTAACATAAAAGATCAAAATCAAGACAGACTTCAGAGCTGTCCTTTCTTCTAATCTAATCATAGTTTGTTAGATATTAAAGTGACCTGTTCCTGATCTCTACCGCTGTATTTTCATTTTTCCAAGATATATTAGACTCACACTGGAAACTGTGAGGGGAAGTATCTTTGTATAAATTCTTAATGCAAAATCTAATCTTGTATGCTTCAATTGCTTATTCTCAGATTTGTAAGTAAAACATATATTTATAAATAAGTGTGTTGTATATTCTATAACAGAACAATCACCATTTAGTCTACAATGGCAGTCAATGGTGTCCATGGTGCTCGATGGCATCAATCACCTCAATGGCTGCCACTACACTCTATGTCTACCACATTCGCTGGTTTCACTGACACCTCCATAGCAGATGGCCTCGGCTTGCAGCCACGATTCTTGATGGACCTCACAGGCATCGAGGATGAATATGTCTCCATGGCATCAAGGGCATCCATGGTGCTCTGTGGCAGCCATGATACCCAATGCAGTGTGCTGGCACGTACGTGTATGGGCAGCAAATATTGGGAATGATGGTGCACCAGAAATGCTGATTGCCCAGGCACATGCTCACCCTCTCTCAAATGGAGACTGCATTGTCAATGCTGGCAAGCAAGACGGGAGGTCATGTCATCCAGGGCTCCAGCCCATGGAGACTAGTTCCCAGGAGTGTGGGGAGGATGAGCTCTCTTCCCTATAGGAATGGTCCCAGTACTTGATCCATTGGCATCGGGCCTCCGGTGATATACATTGGTCAGCAACCATGATATAGAGCTCCTACCTGGGCAGACTCTCAGGCTAGTCAAGGCTCAGCGGCCTATGCAGACAACACACAGATTATCAATAGACAATCCCACCAGCACAGACAGAGGATAACACGCAGACAGATGAAGGAAAGGACACAAGAATTAAACTGTGGATGCAGTAATATTTTGTCAGGAAAGAAAATACTCTGCCACACTGAACAGGGGCTATAGACCCACCATGTGACAGGCTAAAAGTCTGATAAAGAGGAACATTTAAGAAAGAAGAAAAAGTAAAGAAAATAAAGTAGAAACAGGAAAGTTGTCAGAAAAAACAGCTGTAGCTCAAAAAATGTACAGCAGAAGCTGTGAAGAAGAAAGCAAAGCTGAATACCGCAACCACATGGCTCCAGAGAAAAGGAAATGCTGAGGGGCTCTCCCTAGGGGGTAGGATGATACCTACAGCTGCACATGCTCAGTAGAGCACACTGAAAGTTCTAGAATCTTTGAGATCAAAGTTCCATGCCAGGCTCCAGCTGATGCTGTCATTCATGTGCGAGGCCTGCCACCCTGCTTGGAGAAAAAGAAGCTGCATTGACCAGCAATGGTTTCAAATTAGAGTGTCTACGGAACTTATAAGAGGCCTTTGTTAGGAGGGCATATCTCCTGTTCCCCATAACAATGGGAACTGTATGAAAGTCAGATAAAGATGCCACAGCTAATCGAGGCAAAATGTTAAGTTATGGGAATAATCAGAAGCAAAGAGAAAAAAATAAATTTCAACAAACTAAAACTGAGTTTAATGAATCTGAGAGGAACAGATGGCTAAAAAATGAGAAAAGGAAAATAGTGTATCTTAGGCAACTCAGGTGAACACAAAGGGGTGCACAAACGGACAAACTCCTTTGCAGCACTCCTTCATGCATGCCCCTCCAGAGTAATGCACCTCTATCGTCCTCAAGGTAATTGAGAAACAAGATCTAAATGTGGAGAGTCGATGAGTAAGACAGATTGTTGAATGTACTGTATTTTGTGTTTTTGCTTAGGGCTATTTATTTTAAACTAGCGGTACCCGGCCACGCGTTGCAGTGGCAGAGTCAGGTTCTTTACCCTCCCTCCCCCTTTGCTCATTTACCTCAGTCACTCATCCTCCTCCCCCTTGGTCACTCACCCCCCCCTTCCCTCCCCTGTCCCCACTCCAACTCTCTCCCCTCACTCTCCCTCCCCTGACACTCACCTGCCCCCTCATTCTCCCTCCCCTCACTGTCACCTCCCCCGCCTACTGCCTACCCTTCAGATCAGAAAACCTTTGCCTTTCTATTTCTGTGGGACCCCCCCACCCCAAAAAAAAACCCCAATCCCAACCCTTTAAATCAATAACCCCCCACCCTCCTGCCCCCTCCCAAGACCTGGGAAATTAAAATTGTTGATGCTACATGTGGTCTGTCCCTGGGCGTCTGTGCGCATTATGTAGCCAAATAGGGGAGTGCCTAACCAAATTTGCACTTCCAAATTTGTTTTGTGGTCTGGGGAGGGCTATTTTGGTGCGTTCCTGAGATCGTGCAAGTTTAGTGTATGTATTTGTGTGTGAACCTCCCCCTTCCCCCAAAAAACAACCCTATGAGAAAAGTTCTCTTAAACTAACCACCCCACACTCTCCTGCCCCCCTCCCCCAGCCCTGCGAAAAACAGTAGCCCCCCCTGCCCCCCCCAGAGTTGCTGAATGAATGAAACCTGCCCCCCCTCGTGACCCCTCCCCAAGATGTTCGCAATAAATTCATTACCACGCCCCACCCTCCAGACCCCCTGAGACCTGATAAAAATGTCAGTCGGTGGAGCGGGCGTTCAGGAGCGGTCCGGGAGCGATGTATTGGCGTTGGTCCGTCGGCTGCGAGCACTGAAACGGGTTCAGACGGCCCTTTGCCCTTACTATGTCAGTGGGGTGGAGCAATGGCAGCGGTAGGTCCTCTGACATAGTAAGGGCAAAGGTCTGCCGGCTGCCAGTCCTGAAAATAGCGCTGAGGGGCCCTCGCCCTTACTATGTCACATGGGCTACTGCCGCCATTGGTGTCCCCGAGTGGCATAGTAAGGGAAAGGGCCATCGGCGCCATGTTGAGTGCTGGCAGCCGATGGCCGTAGTGCAGGAGATGTGTCCCGGACCGGTCCTGGCCCCCCACTGGAGCCTCCCGGACTTCTGTCAGGTTTTGTGTGTGTTGTGAGGGCCTGGGAAGTAAATAAATTTGGCATGTGTGTGGGGGGTGTGAGGAGGGTGGTTTTGTGTGTGTTGGGAGGCTGTGGGAAGTAAATCAATTTGGCATGAGTGTGGGGGGTGTGAGGAGGGTGGTGGGTGTATTTTATCTGTAAAGGAAATAGTTTCCGGGGAAAAAAGTGTGCGAATGTGTTAAAATGGAAGGGAAACATGGACCTGGACTGGCGAAATGATTAGTGTAGCGTGTGTTAGTATAAGGTGTAACAGATGGCGCTTACATCCAGCAGATGTCGCTGTTTTCTGGAAAAAATCTTTAAACCTATTTTACCTGTCACAGGTGTGACATATCTGTAATGTAAGTACAGAAGAACCTTCCTGTATGCGAAATGAAGGCTGTGTCCAAATTTGAAAGCAATCGGTTCAGTGGTATCTGAGATTAGCGATTTTGTCCAAACTATTTAACATTTTTATTTATATAGATTGTAATGGAAGTTAAACTTATTAACAACATTGTTTTATTGTTTGGTATTTTATTTTGTTTTAAGTGTAATATGATATGATGTAAACTGATATGACAGTTCTACCAAATACCAGTACAGAAATTCAAATAAATAAATAAATAACTAAAGATATTTAAGTAAAGAAACTGATCTAAAACAGGAGTAGGCAAAATATACCCCATGGACCAAATTTGGCCCATCACCATCTTTCTTCCAGCCCACCTATCTCTTGTAAAATATACATTATATTTGTTCAGTCATTGCTCCTAATTGCCTGGCCAAGTTTCACCACTGACTGATATGAAGCATGTAGGCCAATGCTCACTAGGATAACAAAGTGCCACTGTCAGGCATAGGAGGACACCCACATCTAGACATGATGAAGGCGACAACAACTCTCTGTCGTGGTAGCCCATGGCACCGACAGTGACAATGTCACCTGACAGTACCACTGATGACTAGAGGAGAGCACAGCTCACGTCAGAGCTAAAAACATCTTTCAAGAAACAGCATAAGCACTGGCAAGTTAGATGCAAATCACTAATAAGGAAGGCAAAAAAAGAATTTGAAAAGCAGCTTGCTGTGGAAGCAAAAACTCATAAAACATTTTCAGGAACATTTGATGTACATTGCCTGCGAGGAAGTCAGTTGGACCATTAGATATTCAAGGCGTAAAATGGGCACTTAGGGATAACAAAGCCATACCAAAGAGATTAAACAAATTCTTTGCTTTGGTATTCACTGAGGGAGATATATGAGAGATACCCAGGCCAGAAATGATATTCAAAGGTGATGATTCAGAGAAAAACAAATCTCTGTGAATCTTGAAGATGTACTAGGGAAAACTGAAAAACTAAAGAGTAGAAAATCATCTGTACCAGATGGTATATATCCCGGAGTGCTGAAAGAACAGAGAAATGAAATTGCGGACCTGTTATTGGAAATTTCTAGACTCTTGGCCCAAATTAGCTAATTGTCAAAGTATGGGTGAACCAGAATCCCATCTTTTCTCAACTCTGCCGCCACCACCACCACCATAACCTAGGAAAAGGTTCTGGACACGGTGGCCCAACCAAAAAGCAGCGCTTGAAACTGATAATGTAGTCCAAAAACTGAGAAATGCAGAAATCGTTGATGCTCTAAGCCGGTTGGGAATATGAAGATATGCCTCTGACAAGTCCAGAGATGTCAGAAACTCCTTTGACAGTACTGCGATTATCACTGAGTGAAGGTTTCCATGCAAAAACGAGTCACCCGTAAATGTTTGACCCCCTTGAGATCTAAGATGGAGCGAAAAGAGCCTTCCTTCTTCGGCACAATGAAATAAATGAATATCAGCCCGCATTTTCTTGTGACATGTGCACCGGAACTCTAGTTTGCAGGCTGAGGAGCCTTGACAATGTACATCCACTACCTGTCTTTTCTGCAGAGAGTTGCAGGGAAACACCATGAAAAAGTCCCAGCTCCTGAGTATAGCCATCTCTCATCACCTCCAGAACCCACTGGTCTGACATTATATCTTGACCCACCTCCAACAAAAAAGAGAGAGGCGACCCCCTATCTCCTGTTCCAGGGGGTGAGTCACCACACCTTCATTGGGAGGCTCCACTACCTGAGCCTGCACCTCATCTGGGATGCTTGAGAGGAAAGGTCTGAAACCTACCCAAAGCTCAAGCACTCTGACGGTCACTCCCCTGTAGGGTCGAAAATGTTTGAAACTCCTAGTATGACCTCTCGTGCTGAAGAAGCATAGTGTCTGTTTCCTATCCTCTGATAAACCAGGAACCTGGGACTCACCCCATTTATTGGCCTTTTTTTTCTCCATGCCCACTCCAAACAAGAATGAACCTTCAAGGGCCAATATCGTAAGATTAGACTTTGAAATTGCATCGGCCGAGCAACTTCTAAGCCATAGCTAATGCCTGGTTGCTATTTCCGAAGCTATCTTTCTGGCTGAATTATGGACCAAATCACAGCCTGCATCTGCCAAAAAAGCAGCTGCGGGTTTCATCACTGTTCTGGAATTCACACCAGATTCACTGAGAGAGAAGTAAATAAAAGCAAGCCACCAGGGAACATCAAGAAGATATTTGCAAATTCATTGCCATCTCTTCAAAGGCCTACTTAAGGATAGCCTCAACTCTCCTATCCTGTGCATTCTTCAAAGCTGCTCCCCCTTCTAAGGGGATAGTCATCCTTTTGGTATCTACACACACAAGCACATCCACTTTCAGAAAATGCAATTGCTCTCTCACAGTCAGATCCAAGGGGTATAGTCCTTCTAAGGCTCATCCCCCTTTAAAATTTGTTTCCAAGGCGCCCCATTCAAGATCAATCAATTCTTGAATGGCCTCCATAATAGGGAAGAAACATGAGGCTTTATGCAAAAAAAATCAAAATGGTATCTTTCCTTGGCTCAGACCCACAGCAAGTCTAGGCGTACCCCGACACTTTCCTGCAACACTAGGTTGCGGGAATCCACAGTCTACGGATCCTGAGCCTCTAAGAATTGGTCTATGGCCGAAGACTGCGCCTGAGATCCGTGCCAAAACCAGGGGGCATTGGTCCTACACCCTCTGAACTACCTTCCCCCGCTGAGGAAACAGTAAGGGGAGCCCCAAAATCAGGCAACATCTCTGAAAACTCTTTTTCCATTCTTGTATCAAGCTGGGAAGAACCAGGATTACTAAAATCAGATGGAGGTAATTCTCCCTAAGCCTTCAAACAGCGCTGACACAAGTCTGAGGGAATGCCAGACTGAGATACCCGAATATGGCAAGCAGCATAAAGGGCAAGGCGGTTAGGCTTCTTTGCTATTGGTGCCATCAGGTTGTCAGTACATTCTAACAGGCATCTGATAATAGTGTGCCCAGCTGTGTTAGTGCTGCAAAAAATATGTGCCCAAAATTTATGTGCCCAAAAATTAGGTACTCAATACAGTGTTCCAATAAGCGCACAAAACTGAGCTCCCACCAGGATGCATCGACAGTGTGTGTAAATAAATGCACTCATGTGTGTGCGTACACAACTAAGCGCCCAGGCAGGCGCCCTTATGCACCCAACTAGGTACACAAACTGGATGCACAGCCAGGTGCACAAACACGAACCGACGTAACTGAAGAGGGCAGTCTAATGCGCAAGAAAAACCACGCAAAAACGCCGAGGTGGCCTACCACGCAGTAAAGTCAAGTCTGAGAGCGGGGCCTAGGCAAAAAGGTTGCTCAACCTGCCAAACCGTTGGATTGGCATGCTGACTAAGAAGACTGGAGGGGAGAGGAATCCCTACTTAATTCCCCTTTTTCTCTCTCATTTTTTAATAACCTGAGTTCAGCCCATCCGGCTGAGTACAAGGTCGGTCTCCAGCTGCAGGGGAACATATGCTTTTTGAAAACTGCCCATCTTATATGTCGATAAAAATATGAGCATTGTGTAACAATGCATGCCTACATTTTGATGGACATGTTTCCAGGGCAAGGTTAGGTCTGGGAAGGCAATGATATGCATAGTTTTGAATTTTACATGTTTTGATTGGACAAAGTATCCGCAGAGAAAGCTGGTACAAATCACTGTGGGTTCTTTTCCTTGGGCAATTTTCAAAGGAAAAGTACGTACATAGTCTCTTTAAAAATTAATGCAAAATCCGCACATAAAAGTATTCATGGACTTTTCACTTTCAGGCACAGGAGGTAATTTTCAAAAGGGTTTACGTGCTTAAAACTTGATTTTGGATTGTATATGAACGTTTCATGTGTAAGTGGTCTTTTAAAAATTGCTAGGATAGTATGTTATATTTAGACACAACTTCTTTGAAAATTACCTCCATATTTTTGAAAATTCCTCCCCTAAATAAGTCATCTTGCACATTTTTCACAGCTTCATCTTCCCTGTCCCTCTTGGCTTAAAACTTTGTATTGTGTTTATTTCTCTCTCTCCTTCTAGACACATATCCAAAACATTGCTAAAATGTGTTTCTTTTTCTATATCACCAGAATCTAATTTTTCCGTTCTGAACATACTACTAAAATCCTTATCTATTTCTCTGGTCACCTCCTGCTTGGAGTACTGAAACCTTCTGTTCATAAGTCTACCGCTGAACCATCTTTCTCTGCTATAGTCTGTTCAAAATTCAACTACGTGGCTTATCTTCCTTCAGAATCATAATGACCAAATCACTCTTCTTTTCATGACTTTGTACTGACTTCCTATCTGGCTCCCCATACAGTTAAAACTACTTCTCATCTACAGTTCCTCATCTACTCTCTTAGCTCCCCCTATGACATCCTGTGAAGATGGTAGGAGACAAAACAATGACAGAATTCATATATGCATTGATAGACACACAGGGACCTTAGGAAGAAAGAGGAAAATACAGATTGAGGGAGGAAACAACAGATCAAGCAAAACCTCTGACAGCATAGTAAGCAGGCACAAATAGGCAGATTGGTTGTACCAATTACTCCTTACCCCTCAATATATTTTATTCTAATTTATAGATCTGTAAAGAATTTACCTCATTAAATGAAGAAAGATTAAGTTTTTTGGCAATGAACTTCTTTAGATGCAAGACTGTTGCTTGTGCTGAACAACGAATCCATTTCCGCTTCAACCCACGCAACTTACTGCTATTGCATTCCAAGCAGATGCTTACCTATAGATGAGAAAACAGATCCATAAGAGATTAACATTGTATAGTATCTTCATCCATAATTCTATACACATCATTTATTGATCTACCAACAAGATAGTGAAAACTGTAGAGCCTAACCAAAATGTATATCCTATGTCAACATACAAACTCTCGATGCCACTGTTCTTTAGCTTCTTGGTTAAATATTTGAGAGAGCCCATACTCGTTGAAAAGTTACAATTGCCCCACAAAAATAAATGCTAAAGAACGGTCCTAATATAGAGCAATAGCAATAAACCTAGTCTATTGTCTTGGAAGAGGGAAGTTATGCTCTCCAAAATCATTAAAAAAAAAAAAAAATGAAATGATTATGTATTCCATATGTATCTTTTATTCTTTTTTAGGCTTCTCAGGCTTTTTTTTTTTTTTTTTAATTTTACAGGAAGTCCTTGAACTTAAATCACAATTGGTTTCTGAAATCTGCATCTTAAGTCAAAACCATTTTTCCAAAGGAAACAATGTTATACATAAGGGATTGGTACCAGCACCAAGGCCCAGTACTCGATGTTCACCAAATAACCCTGATTTTCATGCAAATCAGCTCATTTAAATATCCACATTGTGATAGATTTTGCGGAGGCGAAGGAAAGGCATGGTATTTCAAATACTGAGGCCATTTGCTGCATGGTAAATGCCTTATGCAGCTTAGTAAATCACTCCCTAAATTTGTACCTTTGAAGCAACTTGCAGATGTCTGTGTGAGGTAGTCTATAAGAAACTCCCTCAAAACACCTTAAAGGATCGTCCAATAGGTGTCTGGCCCAGTCCTCCTTAAGGACCAACACTTTAAGAGATTCTGGTCCAGGGGAGCTCCCTTTAGCCTGGGTTAAGTTGGCAAGCCCCAGGAAATAGAAAGAGAGCTACCATATGCAAAGATCTCCTATGTTTAAAGGACTGCGCAATATCTGACATAAGGTGCCATATGGTTTATTGTGACTCCTGAAGTGAAGGTGTGCTGCCAGATTTGAGTTGCATGTTTCATTGTAAATAAAGGGCACTTAACAGCCAGAGTCTGCCTCCCGTTTCCTCTGGCGTTTACCAAGCTGCCTACTGCTTGAGCTATCACATATGGTGTCAGGCTGGAGATTTTTTTTCCTAAGCTTGGTACAGGAAAAAAAAAAACACAAGGAACAAACCCGAGTCTCCCAGGGGAGGACAAAAACATGGAAAAACTAAGGAAGTAAGTTTGGGCAAGAAGAAAAGCATGGCTAGAGGGGCAGAGCATAAAAGTTTGAAGCACAAACAAGAGCCAACAGCCGCAGCAAGAGAAGAAAAAATACCTGGAGTTTTTTTTTCCTAGGACCTCCCATTCCACTCTCCCCTTCCCCCAAGATTTGCATAACAGGACAAGGAGGCTATCCCCGCCTGGGTAGTCAGGGGTCAATTAGTGAGTAAGGGACAGATAAGCCAGCAGGCTTTTTATTTATTCGTTTGTTTTCCCCACTGTCCTATTCCCAGAGAGGTACATTGTGTGGAGGCTGCTCGCTAAGGAGACTAGATGGAGTAGGCGATTCAGGTCCTTGCTACCGGCCAGCAGCAATTGCAAATCACCCTGCAAACACAAATTGATCAGCAGCAGGCATTGTGAGAGCAGGTATCACAGCAACACATAGTGCTAACTCAGCTAGCAGAGGCCATGCAGACTGCTCCAAGCAAGATACCACAGATACCAGTTCTTCACATTTTCTTAAAAATTAAGGCTGGTGAGGACCCAGAGGTCTTCCTGAAAAATTTTGAGAGGACCACCCACTTGTTGGCTTGGCCCGAAACCAGCTGGACAACCTACTTGGCTAACTTGCTCATGGGCAGACATCAAATGGCTTTTCAAGAAGCCATCCCGGATGGGAAGGCTACCTATGCGTAAGACAAGGCCACTATCCTGGAGAGAGCTGGGTAAACCTCAGAAACATACCAGCAGCAGTTCCAGAGGGCTTCACTGCAGCCCAGAGAGAGTCCCTGAAATTTATTTCACCATTTCAACAATGCTGGCTGGAAAAGATTGCAGCCGGAAGCGAAGACTGGAATCGAAGTAACACAACAAGTGCTTTTGAAACAGTTCCTAGACTGACTTCACTGGCCCATGCAGAACTGGGTCTGCTAACACACAGGCCTCACACTGGAAAGAGCCATAGAAGTGGCGAAAGCCTTCCACTAGACACAATTAATGCCCAACAGCTTAAGAAGGCTAGAAAGGCAGCCTGTACAAACCCCCTCGCAAAGTGCAGAGAATGGAGGTCCCCAGAAGTGTCCCTCAGAGATGGTTAGCTCTTCTTCTGTTCCCAGAACCCAGGCACACTTAGCAAGGAACTGTCGATATGAAGAATATATGGGCAATACAAAAACGGGATCTGCTTCAATGACCTGCTCTTTCCTTAAGTCGGAAGGCCATAGAGAAGAATGTCCCCGGAGTGAAGACCTGTAGTGGAAACGCAAGTTGGTGGAATAACATGAAGGAGAACCAGAGGCAGGGCTAGAGCCCCAGAATGACAATAACTGGCAGCATGAATGGGACCACACTTAGTTAAAGCTCCAAAGCTGCACAACTTTGTGGGCTTTCCTCATTCAAACTAAAGGATTATAATCCAGGTCCAACTGGATGGAGTTCCCAACCAAGCATTTGTTGAGTCAGGGTATGGCAACACTCATTTGCAAAGACTTGATTTGGAAAAAGCACATCAACCATAACCGGAAAGAGACACTTGCCGGTATACACGGGGACAAACAAAAATGTCCAACCAGCCAAGTCCTTTTAATGACCCCAACAGGACAAGCCATAATGGAAGAGGGAGTCTTTCCCAAACACCTGTATCCAATAATTCCAGGGCAAAATGGTCCCCAGTTTTCAACCTTATGGGGTCAGCTTACAGATAACTGGGGCAGTCCACGCAGAGGGAGGATGTCTGAGGAAGACCCAGGGTTTAGCCTGGACATGGCTGGACACTCGACCCGACAAGGCTAAGCTGAGGGGAAAGGTATGTGAGGGAGTCTATAAGAAACTCCCTCAAAACACCTCAAAGGACTGGCCCAGTCCTCCTTAAGGACAAACACTACAAGGAATTCTGGTCCAGGGGAGTTCCCTTTAGCCTGGGTTAAGCTGGCAGGCCCGAGAAAGGTTAAGGATGCCCTGAGAAGCAGAGAGAGAGCTACCATATGCAAGGACCTCCTATGTTTAAAGGACTGTGTAGTACCTGAACTAAGGTGAGCTGTATGGTTTATTGTGACTCCTGAAGTGAAAATGTGCTGCCAGATTTACATTGCATTTGTTTCACTGTAAATAAAGGGCACTTAAGGAACCATCAGAATCTGTCTCCTGTTTCCTATGGTGGTTATTAAGCTGCATACTACTCGAGCTATGACAACCTGCCCGCCTAAAAATCAGTTGCCTTTTTTTCAGTAAACTGTTGTGAACATGAAGTTGCATCATCTCATAAGTAGAATTAGGCTGCTACTCAAGAATGTTTCAAGGTATTGTGCACAGGTTACCTAAAGCCACTTTAGTTTATTGACTGTCATGACCCTTCTTCAGGTAGAGTGGATCTTTCTGGAAGCATACTTTTTTCTATCATCATTTTAGCATCAGTAAGGGCAGGTGCAATATCAAGATTTTGATGGATGTTAACCCCTTGTAGACAGCTGGGTGGCTGGTGGGCGTGAGGCTTGCCTGGTAACATGCCTACCTGGTGCGAAGGTGGCGGACCTCATGTGTCACATAGATAAGATTTTAGACAGTGCTGGGGAGGAGTCGGCTTCGTGGTACATGTAGTCACCGACATAGGAAAATGTCGTAGGGAGGTTCTGGAAGCCAAATTTAGGATCTTAGGTAGAAAGCTGAAATCCAGAACCTCCAGGGTAGCATTCTCTGAAATGTTCCCTATTCCACATGCAGGTCACCAGAGGCAGGCAGAGCTCCAGAATCTCAATGCATGGATGAGACAATGGTGCAAGGAAGAGGGATCCAGTTTTGTAAGGAACTGGGAAAGCTTTTGGGGAAGGGGGAGTCTTTTCCAAAGGGATGGGCTCCACCTTAACCAGGGTGGAACCAGGCTCCTGGCGCTAGCCTTTCAAAAAGGAGATAGAGCAGCTTTTAAACTAGAACAAAGGGGAAGGCAGTCGTTCAGCAGTATATGGTTTGGAGAGAGGTATCTTCAAAGGATACTAATGCTGCATTAGAATTAGGGCATTCCAACAGTGAGGTTCCAATAATAAGAAAAGTAGTCTAAGTGCCTGTAATTAAAAGCTCACCTGACTTAAAAGATTAAAATTTATCCCTATCAATTAAAAAGCAGAATAAAAATAAAAACAAAAAACACACTTTGAAATGTTTGCATGCTAATGCCAGAAGTCTAAGTACAAGTAGATGTGAATCAGTTATTTACACTTTCGGATAATAGAAGGACTAGGGGGCACTCCATGAAGCTAGCAAGTAGCACATTTACTCAATGCACAATTGAGCTCTGGAATTTGTTGCCAGAGGATGTGGTTAGTGCAGTTAAGTTCAAAAAAGATTTGGATAAGTTCTTGTAGAAGAAGTTCATTAACTGCTATTAATCAAGTTGACTTAGGGAATAGCACTGCTATTAATTGCATAAGTAGCATAGGATCTTCTTGGTGTTTGAGTACTTGCCAGGTTCTTGTGGACTGGTTTGGCCTCTGATGGAAACAGGATGCTGGGCTTGATGGACCCTTGGTCTGACCCAGCATGGCAATTTAATATATTCTTATAGTAAAATGGGAGAATTAGAATGCTTATCAGTTGATGACAGACTTAACTGGCATCTCAAAGACATGGTGAAGGAGGTTAACCAATGGGACAGTGCTATGCCAGGGTACAAATTACATTGAAATGACAGAGGAGAATCTGGGAGGCGGGTGGCACTTTAGGTCCGGGATGGCATAGAGTCCAACAGGATAAAGATCCTGCATGAGAAAATACGTAATCAAATCTTTATGGGTAGAAATCCCTTGTGTGTTGGGGGAAGAGTAAAGTGATAGGAGTATACTACCATCCACCTGGCCAAAATGGTGAGACGGACAGTGAAATGGTAAGAGAAATTAGGGAAACTAACCAAACTGGTAGTGCAGTAATAATGGGAGATTTCAATTATCCACATAAACAGGTGCAGGAAAGACAATAAGGTCCCATTCAAAATTTCACCATGTATTTATTATATGTCCAAAAAGATCACAGTTCGTTCAAAACGGCAACTCCTTCAAGTAAACAAAAAGATTTTTTATAAATCTGTCCCCCGACACGGTCCGTGTTTCGTGTTAACTGCATCAGGAGGGACCACAAAATTATAATCTCAGTAGTGGTTTCTCAGTAGTGGTTTCACAGGAATCTCAGTAGTGGTTTCACAGGAAATTTTGAATGGGACCTTATTGTCTTTCGTGCAAGGTTGCTTCTGTTGTTTTTAGATTTCAATTATCCCAATATTGACTGGGTAAATGTAACATCAGGACATGCTAGAGAGTGAAAGTTCCTAGATGGAATAAATGACAGTTTTATGGAGCAATTGGTTCAGGATTAGACAAGAGAGGGAGCAATTTTAGATCTAATTCTCAGTAGAGCACAGGATTTGGTGAGAGAGGTAACAGTGGTGGGGCCGCTTGGCAAGTGATCATAATATGATCAAATTTGAATTAATGACTGGAAGGGGGACAAGTAAGTAAATCCACGACTCTAGCGCTAAACTTTCAAAACAGAAACTTTGATAAAATGAGAAAAATAAGAAAAAAAAATGAAAGGAGCAGCTACAAAGGCGTCCTGATGTAGTCCACACATTAAGAAAGGCAAAACGATTACCGGCATCGTTAAAAGGTGAGGTGAAAAATGCTATTTTAGCCAAAAGATCCTCATTCACAAATTGGAAGAAGGATATAACAGAAGAAAATAGGATAAAGCATAAGCATTGGCAAGTTACATTTAAGACACTGATAAGACAGGCTAAGAGAGAATTTGAAAAGAAGTTGGCTGCAAAGGCAAAAACTCACAGTAAAAACTTTTTAAAATATATTCAAAGCAGAAAGCCTGCGAGGGAGTCAGCTGGACCATTAGGTGACAGAAGGGTTAAAGAGGAACTTAGAGAAGATAAGGCCATTGTGGAAAGATTCAGCAATTTCTTTGCTTTGGTGTTTACTGAAGTGGATATTGGGGAGATACCCGTTCTGGAGAAGGTTTTCATGGGTAATGATTCAGTTGAACTGAACCAAATCACAGTGAACCTAGAAAATGTGGTAGGCCTGACTGAAGAGCAGTAAATCACTTGGGTTCTAAAGGAATTAAAAAATGAAATTTTAGATCTATTAGTTAAAATTTGTAACCTGTCATTAAAAACATCCATTGTACCTGAAGACTGGAGGGTAGCTAATGTAACCCCAATATTTAAAAAGGGCTCCAGGGGCGATCCGGGAAACTACAGACCAGTTAGCATGATTTCAGTGCCAGGAAAAATAGTGGAAAGTGTTCTAAAGATCAAAATCACAGAACATGGTTTAATGGAACAAAGTCATGCCTCACAAATCTGCTTCACTTTTTTGAAGGGGTTAATAAACATGCAGATAAAGGCGAACCAGTAGATGTAGTGTGTTTGGATTTTCAGAAGACATTTGACAAAGTTCCTCATGAGAGGCTTCTAAGAAAAGTTAAAAGCCATAGGATAGGTGGTGATGTCTTTTCATGGATTACAAACTGGTTAAAAAACAGGAAACAGAGTAGGATTAAATGGACAGTTTTCTCAGTGGAAAAGGGTAAACAGTGAAGTGCCTCATGGATCTGTACTAGGACCCGTGCTTTTCAATATATTTATATGATAAATGATCTGGAAAGGAATACGATGACAGAGGTACTCAAATTTGCAGATACAAATTTATTCAGAATAATCAAATCACAAGCAGATTGTGATAAATTGCAGGAGGACCTTGTGATACTGGAAAATTGGGCATCCAAATGGCAGATGTTGGAAACAGGATGCTGGGCTTGATGGACCTTTGATCTGACCCAGTATGGCAATTTCTTATGTTATGTTCACTCTTTAATGTCAAACTTGGTCTTATTGCCAACTATGATGAGTGGTTCAAAACCTGGTGCTAGGAGGAGGGTTTTAGATATATCGGGGGCTGTGGTCATATATGGAACAATAAGACTTTACTGTAATGATGGCCTACATCTTTCTGTCAGAGGAAGAAAGATCCTAAGTGAAAAAGTCAGATCATATGTTGCCAGGTGTTTATACTAGAGAAGGGGAATGGCAAATGGAAATCAATTGATTTGGGCTGTCACTCCCTCCCCCAAATAAATGAAGACTGAGGGAAAATTATAAATGTGGGAAACTCGCTAGTCTACTCTTGAGCAACAGAGAAGGTGAAGGGAGCATACGTGAGGCTATGAATGAGAAATAAATGGAAGGCCATGAGCAGAAATATTCAGAGTCTAAGCAATAAAATTACTGATCTTCAAACCCTTATGTTGGAGTAGGGTCTTGGACATTACTACCATCACAGAGATGTGATTTAATGAGTTCTATAAATGGCATACAGCCATACAGAGCTATAATCTGTTTTGAAATGACAGAGCTAGCAGAAAAAGGGGAGAAGTAACTATGTCAAAAATAATAAAGTGACTGAAATGCACAGAGCTTGGGGAAATGAGATGGCACTGAGGGCTGACGGTACTTCATTTTACATTGGGGTGTTGTATAGTCCTCCAACTCAGGGAGAGGAAATGGACTGAGATCTGTGTGAATAAATTAAAAAGGTGGGCATGAAAGGGGAGCTGGTGTTGGTAGGAGAATTTAACCCAGCAAATGTTAATTGGAGTATCCTGTTGGCAGATTCTGTTAGGAGTAGAAAGATTCCGGACTCTCTTCAATGGGCTATCCTCAAAAAACAGTGATGGAACCCACAAGAGAAGCAGAGAACTGGACAGAGTCCCTAATGTCTGGATAAAAGACCATCTTAGCACAAGTGACTGTCTGATGGTACTAGCCAGGTTCTTATGGTCTGGATTGGCCACTGTTGGAAACAGGATGCTGGGCTTGATGGACCCTTGGTCTGACGCAGTATGGCATGTTCTTATTTTCTTATAGTTCAATACTGCCAGCAAGGCAGAGAGTAATGCAAAGCTAAAAGTCCTGAATTTAAAAAATACGGACTTTGGTATAATGGAGAAGTACGTAAAAGAGCCTATAACAAGGTGGGAGGAGGTGGGTAAAGTGGAAGAATGATGGGCTAAACTAAAAGGAGCTAGAGCAAGAGTGACAGATCTTTATGTCATGAAAGTTAATACAAGTAAAGCAGAAAAGCTTTATGTATTGAGAGGGTACATCATCTGAGACAGAAAACAAAAGGCTCCAATAAACCTAGAACAGTGATAATAAAATTTTAAACTTTGCTCATAAAGCTGAAATTAAGGAAGAAGACAGGAAAATCAGAGATGATGAGTAAGAAGGTAACAAGGTTCTAACATTCAAGATTACTCTGCAGTAGTGGCTGCTAAATGGAAAGTACTTTCACCAATTTGTTTACTGATTGTGAAGATTAATTTTACATTGCAATTTCCAGCAAAGTTCCAAGTCTTATATGAAGGGAAGCAACAATTCTTCAAAACCATGAAGTCAGCATGGGCCTTCTTTAAAAATGTGGAAGTCGTGAATTTTTATGGACATATAGTGCTGAATTTATATATTGGATAACATACACTATGAGCTGAAGTTATGGCTGAGGCCTGCAAGAACTGTGATGACAGAAGAAATTAAAATTTATGATTTAAAATTTTGATTTTGAGAGTGGTATCACTAGATTAAGCTAACTGAATAAGCTCTGTGCTATATTATTGCCTCAGTTTCTCATCTCTGGGAATGTTTGAAGAAAGAGGATATTACATTTCATCTGTTATTTTTTTATGTAAATGTTTATTGACAACAACAAGTATGGTCTTATTTAGACTGTTCATGATTAATAAACTGTTTTTAGAAAGATATTTTGACTATTTGAAGACAGCAGCCTCCTGAACTGTTAGAATCTACTGATATTATTCATTAAGCTTGGGTGAAAGCTTTCATGCAAAACGATTTATGCTGAGTTTAGTAACTACCTGTTACTCAACTACTGCCTGACATTGTGGCTTACAGGAAGTGGAGAAATGGAGCATTAAGCAAGAATGCACTGATCTGAATTCGATTAACATGGCATCTGAAAAAGGATAATTGGAATTCTGACTTTTTTTTCCCTCTTTCTCTTGTAAAAGAAGACTGTAGATATTTTACGTACTTGTGGCTTGGATAAAGGGAAAGCAGAGTTGCTTACCTGTAACAAGTGTTCTCCCAAATGTGCTCCCACTACTGCCAGGCACTTTGTGAAGACTCGGGGTGCGGAGGCAAGCCCGAAGGGAAGAACCCTGTACTGGAAATGCTGCTGCCTACCACGAAGCGCAGATATTTCCAATGAGGCGGAAAGATGGCAATGTGTGCGTAGGCGTCCAGTAAATCGAGAGAGCAGAGCCAGTTCCCTTTATGAAGAAGCAGGAGTAAAGTGCCCAAGGATACCATTTTGAACTGCTTTCTCCGGAGGAACTTGTTTAAGGCCCGGAGGTCGAGGACGGGATGGAGGCTGCCTGTTCTCTTTGGAATAAGAAAATACCTGGAGTAGAACCCTCGGCCGCGCTGGGCATGGGGAACCGGTTCAAAGGCTTTGGACCATAGGAGGGCCGAGAGTTCTAACTTGAGGGTTGTTGCGTGTTTCATCAGGCTTTATGCCGGAGAGGGAGGGGAGTCTGGTGGGACACTGAGAAGGTTCAGGCAGTAAACCCTGTTTGACGATGGATAATACCCATCGATCGGTGGTAAAGGGGGTCCAGCTTTTTGCGAATAGGCAGAGTTGGTCCCGACTGGTAGGTCAGATAGCACGAGCACTGGGGTTAGGCTGCTGCTCTCCCTGTGCCAATCAAAACCCAGCTGCAGGGGCCGGGCTGAGGTCCTGGCTGAGTCCGAGGAACTCACTGTTGGCATGGGTGGCTCTTTGGGGCAGCCTGAGCTGGTTGAGCTCGTGAGGCCGGATGATAGTATCTCTATTGCCTGTAAAATGACTTTCTGGAGTCCCTATGTGGCTCCTTGTGGGTTGCTGAGGAGAGGTCCGAGGTGGTAGCAGATAACTGACACAGGGTATCATGATGATCCCTTAACTGGGCCAAAGTGTTTCGGACTTTGTCCCCAAACAGGTTCTCTCCTATACAGGGGAGGTCGGCTAGCTTTTCCTGGACCTCCAGGCAGAGCTCAGAGGCTTTCAGCCAGGCCCAGTGCTGGGCACTAATACCGACCACTGATACCCTTGCTGCCGTTTCAAAGACGTCGTAGGCTGCTCTCACCTCATGCTTGCTGGCCTCAAATCCTTTCTGGACAATGGATTCCAAGCCCTCTTGGAACTGCTGCGGGAGACCTTCAGCGAACTCTTGAACCTGCTTCCACAGGTTTTGGTTGTACTGGTTCATGTACACCTCGTATGCTGCTATCCGGGCAATGAGCATAGCTCCTTGAAAGACTTTCTGACCCAGAGCGTCTAAGGCTCTTTGGTCCTTCTCCAGAGGGCGGAGGAGTGAGTACGGACAGGCCTTACTGGCCTTTTTCTGAGCAGATTCCACCACTACAGACTGGTGTGGTAGCTAGCTCTTCTGGAAGCTTAGGGTGCTCCCATAACCAGTAGAGAAGCTCTAGGAGGACCTCATGCACTGGAACAGCCACTACCTCCTTAGGGACGTCCACGAATTGGAGGACCTTGTTATGGTTAATGGTGTTGGCAGCTGACCATGCCCAAGGGGGGGCAGTCCCGTGAGGGACCACAATGTCAGGCTAGACTTCGGACAGACAAACACAGATTTGAATCTTTTATTAGACAGTTTAAGTGACCACCAGAGATGGCAGTAGTGAGTAGTGGTTGTAGAGCCCGGCTGGGCGCGTCTCACACAGAACACTGGAACAGCGGATCCTCTGTAAGGCAGTGCTGTAGTGGAAAGAGACAGAGTTATGAGCACACAATAAGATTAATATTCAGAGTCCCAATGTAGAAATAGGTGAAGCTCTGAGACAGGGAGAGCAGGCCCTCGAGGAGCGAGTACCTGATTCCAGTGAAGCAGTACTGTGGAGAGAGATGGTTTCTGTACTCACTGATGGTAACTGTAAGTTAGTTCTTCCAAGTAGAAGGGTAGAGGTTGCAGGCAGCGACACAGGGAACATGGGCCCTCGAGGAGTGAGTACCGGTTTCCTGATAGCACCTGAAAGAAGCAGAGAGGGCCTCGAGGAGCGGGTACCCCATTAGAGACCCCGAAGGGTAGTAAGAGTTCCAGATAGCGCTGGAGTGGCAGAGTAGCTTAGGAACAGAGAGCGAATCCCATCCGTACGAATCCTGTTGCTAACTCAACGAGCTAGCAAATACTGTAGGCAGATATACCCGGAAGTCGTGACATCAGAACAGGGGGACGCCCCTGAGGTTCGCACCAATGTAGAGTTAAAGATGAGGGCGGAGTGCGTGTGCGCCCTAGAGGTACCTTGAAGGTGAATGGTGGGAGGCAGCACCAAAGCCGGTCCAGTGACGCCGGAGAGGTCGGCAAGCAGACACCATGGCGGCCATCAGTCCAAAGTGAGCGGGAGGAGCCGAGAGTAGAGAGAGGTAGGCAGGGCGAAGCCGTCGAAGACTGAAGGACGCAACAGACCTCCAACATCTTATGGCGGGCATCCTCTTCTGTTAAAAGCTGGAAGGGAATGGTCTTTGTCATCGCCCGCACAAAGTTCGCGAAAGACAAGTCCTCTGGAGGCGAGCGGCGCCTTTCGTCCAGTGGCGAGGGCACCGACGGAAGATTGTCGGAGGCACCACCCCTGGGGGTCATACGGCATGTCCTCCTCACCACTGAACTGTCTGGGTGAGGGGGCACCGACAATGGCTGCGCCAGCATCGAGGGCATTATGAATACTCACTAAAACTTCTTCCCAGCTAATAAGCCTATTCAATTTTTGCAAATGATGATCCTCAAAGGGTATCAATCCCAGATTCCGCAAAAATTCTTGACATTTGGTACATTAAAACCTGAGTATAACCATATATAAAAATCCTCAAAAGATTTCAATATTACATGACTAGAATTTAGAATCCTACAATCAGACGCTCTTAAATGAGAAATAAATGGGGTCCCAAAGATGACTATCAATTCTACTAATAGCTTACCAGCCCTTATTACTATGCTGATACAACTTAAACCTATAATAATTCTTTTTAACCCATGATGTAAAAGGGTATTCAAAGCCACTTGTACAGAGCAGTAAGCATCTTTATTATTTACTGTATTTGCTGCAGCACTGAGAGGAGAGGATCATCTTGCTGGTGGCTGGAAAAAAAAATCAGTAACTACTGCTTGGAGAAATTTTTAAAAACTTAAAATTATTGGGGAGAAGTAAACTATTGGGGTATATTCTTTAGTGTGTTCGTGCATTTCATTTTAAATAAGTAGTCAAAGTCAGGCAACAAACAGAAGTCAGAAGTCTAAGTAGTAAGATGGGAGGATTAGAGTGTATAACAGTGAATAATGATAGATTTAAATGGCATCTCAGCGACATGTTGGAAAGAGGATAACCAATTGGATAGTGCTATATCGGGGTACAAATTATAAATCAATGACAGAGAGGAGCATCTTGGTGGCGGGGGGGCCACTATGTCCAAGATGGCATATGGTCCAACAGAATAAACAACCTGCATGAGACTAAATGTACAATCAAATATTTATGTGTAGAAATCCCTTGTGTGTTGGGGAAGAGAATAGTGATAGGAGTATACTACTATCCACCTGGCCAAAAAGGTGAGATGGACAATGAAATGCTAAGAGAAATTAGGGAAGTTAACCAAGCATATAGTGCAGTAATAATAGGAGATTTCAATTACCCCAACATTGACTGGTAAGTGAAACACCAGGGCATTCTACAGAGAGATAGTTACTGGATGAAATAAAAGACAGTTTTATGGAGCAATTGGTTAAGGAGCCGACAAGAGAGGGAACAATTTTAGATCTAATTCTCAGTGGAGTGGTGGATTTGGTGAGAGAGGTAATGGTGGTGGGGCCGCTTGGCAATAGTGATCATAATATGGTCAAATTTGAATTAATGACTGAAAGTGGGACAGTATGGAAATCCACAGCTCTATAGCTAAACTTTCAAAAGGGAAACTTTGACAAAATGAGAAAAATAGTTAGAAAAAAACTGAAAGGTGTAGCTACAAAGGTAAATAGAGTGCAACAGGCGTGGACATTGCTAAAAAAATACCATCCTAGAAGCACAGACCAGATGTATTCCATGCATTAAGAAAGGTGGAAGGAAGGCTAAATGATTACCGGCATGGTTAAAAGGTGAGGTGAAAAAGGCTAATTTAGGAAAAAGATCTTCATTCAAAAATTGGAAGAAGGATCCATCACAAAAAAATAGGATGAAGCATAAACATTGGAAAGTTAAATGTAAGACAATGATATAACAGGCTAAGAGAAAATTTGAACAGAAGTTGGCCACAGAGGCAAAAACTCACAATAAAAAGTTGGTTTTTTTTAAGTATGTCTGAAGCAAAAAGCCTGTAAGGGAGTCAGTTGGACCGCTGGATGATCAAGGGTTAAAGGGGCACTTAGAGAAGATAAGGCCATCGAGGAAAGATTAAACAATTTTTTTGCTTCAGTGTTTAATGAAGAAGATATTGGAGAGATACCCATTCTGGAGGAGGTTTTCATAGGTGATGATTCAGATCAACTGAACCAAATCACGGTGAACCTGGAAGATGTGGTAGGCCTGATTGACAAACTGAAGAGTAGTAAATCACCTGGACCGGATGGTATACACCCCAGGGTTCTGAAAGAACTAAAAAATGAAATTTCATACCCATTTGTAAAAATTTGTAGCCTATCATTAAAATCATCCGATGTAGCTGAAGATTGGAATAACCACGATATTTAAAAAGGGATCTGGGATGATCCAGGAAACTATAGACCTGTGAGCCTGACCAGTGGAGAGACAAATCATGGAAACTGTTATAAAGAATAAAATCACAAAACATTTAGATAGACATGGTTTAATGGGACACAGCTAGCATTGATCTACCCAAGGGACGTCATGCCTCACAAATCTCCTATTTTTTTTGAAGGGGTAAATAAACATGTGGACAAAGATGAAATGGTAGATGTCGTGTATTTGGATTTTCAGAAGGGGTTCGACAAAGTCCCACATGAGAGGTTTCTAAGAAAACTAAAAAGTCATGGGATAGGAGGTGATGTCCTTTTGTGGATTGCAAGTTGGTTAAAAGACAGGCAACAGAGAGTAGGATTAAATGGTCAGTTTTTACAGTGGAAAAATGTAAACAGTGGAGTGCCTCAGGGATCTGTACTTGGACTGGTGCTTTTTAATATATTTATAAATGATCTGGAAAGGGGTATGAGTGAGGTGATCAAATTTGCAGATGATACAAAATTATGCAGAGTAGTTAAATCTCAAGTGGATTGTGATGAATTGCCGGAGGATCTTGCGAGACTGGAAGATTGGGCTTCGTAATGGCAGATGACATTTAACATGGACAAGTGCAAAGTGATGGATATAGGGAAAAATAACTCTTGCTGTAGTTACACAATGTTAGGTTCTATCTTAGGATTTACCACCCAGGAAAGAGATCTAGGCATCATAGTGGATAATACAATGAAATCTCAGCCCAGTGTGCTGTGGCGATCAAAAAAGCAAACAGAATGTTAGAAATTATTAAGAAGGGAATTGAAAATAAAATGGATGTCATGATGCCTCTGTATTGCTCCATGGTGAGACCACACCTTGAATACTGTGTGAAGTTCTGGTCACCACATCTCAAAAAGGATATAGTTGCACTGGAGAAAGTGCAGAGAAGGGCGACCAAAATGATAAGGGGCATGGAATGGCTGCCCTATGAGGAAAGGCTAAAGAAGGCTGTTCAGTTTGGAGAAGACACGACTGAGAGGGGATATGATAGAAGTCTACAAAATCATGAAAGGACTTGAACAAGTTAATGTAAATCGGTTATTTACTCTCAGATAATAGAAGGACCAGGGGGGCACTCCATTAAGTTAGCAAGTAGCTCATTTAAAACAAATCGAAGAAAATTCTTTTTCACTCAGCGCATAGTTAAGCTCTGAAATTCATTGCCAGAGGATGTGGTTATATAGCAGGTAGTGTAACTGGGTTTAAAAAAAGAGTTGGATAAGTTCCTAGAGGATAAATCCATAAACTGCTGTGATGGTAATTAATAAGCAATAGTAGCTTGTGATCTGTTTGGGTACTTGTGACTTGGATTGGCTACTGTTGGAAACAGGATACTGGGCTCGATGGACCCTTGGTCTGACCCAGTATGGCTAACCCAGTTCTTATGCTCTAAGGTTAAAATTTGTTTATCCATAGCTCTTCGGCACTGTATGAGAAAAGATACGTCTCCTCTCAAAACGGCTTTTGCTGCATACCATGACAAAACCAGGTCTTCCCTCCAAATGTGCAACATTTTTTACTGTATAGTCTTTCCATCTCAATTGCAAGAACTCCTGAAAAGAAAAATCTGTGGCCAAATAGTATGGGAATCTCCGAGTCATTCTAGAGGCCCTACCTCCCATGGTTCGTAATATAATCCATATTAAGGCATGGTCAGAAATCTTAATTTCCTAATTCCAGCCTCTTCTATCTTAGAGAAATCATTTGTCAATGTTAAAAAAAATAGTCTATTCTTGAAAACGTAGCTTGCGCTCTAGACAAGTGAGTGTAATCTCTCGGTAATGGGTGGAGAACTCTCCAAGAATCTAAATGTTGTAACTCTGAAGTCAGAAAAGATATACCCTATCCCCCAATTTTTCCCCTTTGGTAGATTGAGATGTAACCAAAGTCAGATCTCCTACTATATTTAAGTCTCCCCTCATTATTACAAAATCATCAATATTTGTGATCAAATTGTGCACCAAATGCATAAAAGGCTTGGTCATATTTATTGGGCGCATATACATTACAGAAGGCCAGTCGCATTTTGATGAATTCCAGCAAAATGATTACATAACAGCCCTGAGGTTCTTTGATCACTTTCTCAATCTTAAAAAGGTGTTCTTGTGGACCAAAATCACAACTCCTGCAGATGTAGTTCTTTCAGAAACATAACTGACCCACCCACCATCTCTTGTTCAACATCGCTTAAATGGGTTTCCTGCAGGAAGAAAATATCAGCAACCAACTTTTTCAAGTTGGTGCGAATTTTTGTTCTTTTGATTGATGTATGAATGCCACATATGTTCCATGACACTATCTTCAAACAGTATTATTCATTAAAACCCCACCAGACTATAAAAAGCAGGAACACACTCCCAAAGACTAAGTGGGTGCCATCCCAGCTAAGGTAGCTGCCTAAACTTACTTGTCCATTTGGAGAAGTCAAAACCCTATCCATCAACACATACATGGCCCATACGGAGCCCCTCTCATATAACACCCCTCCACTCATTCCTCTCCCTTCCCCAACCCCCCTTTCCTTATTTCTCAAATAAGAAGAAATCACAAATACAGCCATCAACCTCCTCTTCCACAATCATCCATCCCCAAGAATCACTCCTCGTAGAGATCCCAAATACTCAAGGTGAAAATGTAATGTAAACATTTAACCCAAAGTATCTGTTATGTTACCCCAAAAGTTAATACCCCCACTATTTAAAGAACACAGATAAGGCAACAAGGCCCAAGTTCTGAAATGCAGAGTATAGCTCTATGTTCTTGGAATAGAGTTATCTTCCTCTGATGTAGCTCATCAATCAGGAAATGCTGATGCAAAAATATCAGCACAGTAAGCACAGATAATCATGCATGTAACGTCCAAGGCAATCTCTGTGTTCTAGAAACAGATTCCATAACGTCACTCAAAAACCTTCTACCCGCAGGTAAATGAAATCTTAATCAATGAAAATATAAAATTCAGGATATTACCAATGATTTGGCTGCCTCCAATTTCTCCATCAATTCTGCAGCCTCCTCCACAGATTGGAGCCAACAGATATCTTCTAAGAGGGTAACTCAAAGTTTTGCCGGATATATTAAAGCAAATTTGAAACCCAACGCATGCAGGTGTGAGCATACCTGCGCAAACTCGTTTCTTTGCGCAGAGTTTTTCACCGAATAATCTTGGAATACAAGTATGTTTTTATTATTATACATCAATTGTTTCCTAGATCGTAAAAACCTGTAGAATCTCCACTTTATGTGCAAAGTCCAAAATTCTGGCTATTACCAAACGTGGCCTCTCCAATCTCTCATGCCAGATTCCCAGACGATGGGCCCATTCAATACAAATAGGGCCATGTGACAGCAACAAGCCAAGTTTAGTCACCAGCCAGATTTCCAAAAACAGAGCCAGATCCTTGTCCTCCAAAGATTCAGGTAGGCTGACAAATCTTAGATTATAGCAAGAATGATGTTCAAGCTCTTCCAGCTGTTCCTCATGCTTCTGCACTGCTGTTTTAAGCTCAAGCAGCTCCTCAATAGTGGAAGCAATGACGTCTTGGTTGTCAGAGTCTCGTTCAATCTCTCCAAATTGTGCATCATACATAGACATACCTGCGTTCACTTCTTTCAACTTGCTATTTTTTTAAATTCTGGCTTCAGGGTCTCTACCTTGGCTGTTTTAAGTTTCACGACTGCTGAATCATGCAGTGCTGGTTTCTCTGGAGGAAGCTGAGCATCCGCCATTTTACCTCTTCCCAGCTAGTTTTTCTCTTTTTTGGCCAATCGAGCCAACATACCTCCGTAGCCACTCGAGATTAGCACAAAAATCGTTCTGACCCACTTCAAAGCCTTAAGAAGGTCACGTAAATGGGATGGAGATGATTTAATGGAGGAGGAGATTGGAGCAGAGAAAGTCATATCTCATTCTGCTCAGGGCATCATGTGACTGTCAAGATAGCAAAGTTGATTACATGTAACAGGTGTTCCCCTAGGACAGCAGGATGGTATTCCTCACATGAGTGACATCACCGGATGGAGCCCGGCACAGAAAACCTATGCCCAGCATGCCACTATCTGTGCATCCATGCAGGGTCCCTCCAGTCTTGTACCATAGAATTACAAAAAATAAAATAAACATAGGAGAAACCCAACTCTGCAGGGTGGCAGGTGGGTTTTGTGAGCATTAACATCCTGCTGACCTAGGACAAGCAGGATGGTAGCCCTCGCACATGGGTGAATACATAGCTACAGGCTGCTCCCAAACAGGTAAGACCAACAAGGTAAGGTAAGGTAAGACCAACAAACACCTAACCAAGTGCCAACAGGCACAACAACACTGGTGCTTTTGGTAACAGAGGAAGACAGTCTGAACCCGAAAAAGGGGCCCTAGGCAGGAAAAGTTGGGTTCTACTGCTGAAAATGATTCCACAGGACAGATTAGCCGAAGTTGCTGTCATGATGGCCATCTCTGTCCAAGCAGTAATGGGCGGCAAAAGTATGGAGAGAACTCCATGTCGCAGCCTTGCAGATCTCGGCTACAGAAACTGCTCGCAAGTTGGCCACCAAAGCCGCCATGGCTCTGACCCAGTGAGCCTTGACATAGCCTCCAGGCTGAAGGCCCGCCTGTGCATAGCAGAAGGAAATACAATCTGCCAGCCAGTTTGGCAACATGTGGAAACCACAACTCCTAACTTATTCCTGTACAATGAATTTTAGAGTTGCATAGATTGCCTGTGGCCTGCTTTCGTTCGAGGTAGAAAGCTAAGGCCCTTTTGCAATCCAAGCTGTGCAGAGCCTGTTCGCCCTGGTGCGAGTGAGGCTTAAGAAAAAAAGGTGAGCAGGATGATCGATTGGTTAAGATGAAAATCAGTCACCACCTTAGGCAGGAACTTAGGGTGAGTATGCAACACCACCCTATCATGAAAAACTTTTGTATAGGGCAGAAAGATCACCAATGCCTGAAGCTCACTGACTCTGCATGCCAAAGTGACTGCAATCAAGAAGCTAACCTTCCAGGTCAGGTACTTCAGATCACAGGAGTGCAGTGGCTCAAAAGTATCTCGCAATGAGCCGAGCCAAAACCATGTTGAGGTCCCAGGACACAACAGGAGGCTGCAGGGGAGGCTTCAGCTGAAGCAAACCCTGATTAAACCACCCCACTATGGGCTGTACAGATTCAGACGAACTGTCAACATCCTGGTGGTAAGCACAGATGGCACTTAGGTGTACTCTGAGCTGGTATTTAAACCAGCCTCCGAAAGATGCATAAGTAGTCAAGCAACTTTGGAGTGGAGGAGGAGAACAGATTCAAGCCGTGGCCCTCACACCAGACAGAAAACCTTTTCCACAGGCTATAAGACTTCCTGGTGGAAGGCTTCCTGGAAGCTACCAGGATCCAAGACACGTTGTCTGAGAGGTCAAGGGGCTGCCTTTCAACATCCAGGCCGTCAGCAACAGTGCCCTGAGGTTTGGATAGTGCAGCCTACCTTGATTCTACATGATTAGGCCAGGGGAGGTCTTCAGACTGATCAGCTCTCTGACAGAGAGATCCCGACTCAGCCAATGAGGGGTAATGAGAATCATGGTCCCCTGTCTTGCTGGAGCTTCGGGAGAGTCTTCATCACCAGGGGAAGCAGAGGATACACATACAGAAGGCCCTTGCCCCAATTATGGGCAAAAGCATCCAAGGCTGGTTTACCCTCCCCCCTAATACAGGGAGCAGAAATGCCTCATTTTGCTGTTGCAGGGGGACGTGAAGAAGTCCACTTCTGGGATCCCACAGAGACAGAAGCTGCAATCTTCCAGTGCTTGGGTCCAGGGACCACTCAAGGGGACAGAATGCTCGAATTAGCCAGTCTACCACCACATTCTCAGACCCAGCCAGATTCAAGGCTCAGAGCAGAATGCCCTGGGAGTGCGCCCATGACCAAATTTGAACAGCCTCCTGACACAAAAGGAATGACCCCATGCCTCACTACTTGTTGATATACCACATGGCTACCTGATTGTCAGTCTGAATCAGGACCGCCTTACTGGATAAGCGATCCCTGAATGCCCAAGTGTGTAGCGGATCGCCCGCAGCTCCAGGAAGTTAATTTGGCACTGCGCTTCCTGAGCATACCACAGACCTTGTGTGAGGGGGCCATCCACATGCATGCCCCTGCCTAATGTGGATGCATCCATGGTAAACATAATCTGGGTAGGGGGAGACTGAAAAGGAACCTCTGATCCAGACTGGACAGGACAAGGAAGTCTGGAGAGATGGCGTGATGTAGATGCGCACACTGAGGTTCTGGGAAGCTTGCTGCCACTGAGACCGCATGGTCCTCTGAGCCCTGAGCATATGTAAGTGAGCTCAGGGCGTAACATGGACCAACGCGGCCATGTGGGCCACAAGGCGAAGCAAGAGGCGGGCTGAGACCTGCAGGCTTTGGTGGATCAGATTCACCAGAGCAAGCACCCAATCATGAGGTAGATAGGCCCAGGCCTGAGCTGTGTCCAGCCGGGCACCGATAAAGCTCAACTGTGGTGATGGGACTTCAGGTAGTTGATGACAACCTGAGGGACTCCAGCACCAGAATGGTCAAGCTCAGAAAGCGAAGTGCCCTCTCTTGGGTGGCTCTCCTGACCAGTCAATCATCCAAGCAAGGGAACATGTGTACTCCCAGACATCGGAGGTGCACACCCATTACTGCCAGCCATTTGGTGAAGACCCGCGAGGCCAAACAGTAACACCCTGTATTGGAAGTGCTTCTCGCCCACGGGGAACTGCAGATACTTCCTGTGACTGGGCAAGATCTCGATGTGGGAGTATGCGTCTTTGAGATCAAGGGAACAAAGCCAGTCCTCTCTTTGCTGGAGGGGAATCGGGGTGCCCAGTGAGAATATATTGAAATTTTCTTTTTGGAGAAATTTGTTCAAGGCTCTCAGATCCAAAATGAGGTGGAGTCCCCCTGTTTTCTTTGGAATCAGGAAATTGCGGGAGTAGAATTCCTGCCCTTGCTGCCGCAGTGGTACGGGCTCGACTACTCTGGCTATTACAAGGGCGGAAAGCTTCATCCAGAGAATCTCCTGATGGAAGGTCTGACCCCAAGATGGGCACGGAGGAGAGTCTTCAGGGACATTCCGGAGGTTTAGCCTGTACCCTTGATGAATAATGGATAGGACCCACTTGTCCGAGGTAACCTGGGGTCACCGGTCTGAAAAGGATCGCAGCCGACCTCCAACTGGAGGTCCGGCATCGAGGGTGCAGCAAATTGGCTTATGCTCCCCTGCATCCAGTCAAAACCCTGTGGCAGGGCTCTGCTGGGATGCTGGCTGAGATTTGGGGGGTCTGCTGTTGCTTAGAGCAGCCCCAAGAGCTAACGCAAGGTGTTTGAGCACGCGAGGCAAAAGGGTAGTATTTATTTTGATGATAGAAGGACCTTTTGGAACCCTGACGCAAAGAGTTTCTGGGGAAAGATGATGGGTCTGATTGTCTAGCTGAGAGATGCTGAAGGGTCTCATGGTGTTCTTTCAACTGAACCACCGTATCCCTCACCTTATCCGCAAACAGGTTCTTGCCTGTACAGGGGAGGTCTGCAAGCTTTTCCTGGACCTCCAGTTGGAGATCAGAAGCTCGAAGCCACGCCAGCCTTCGGGCGCCAATACCCAATGCCGCCACCCTAGCAGCAGTCTCAAACACATCATAGGTGGACCGCACCTTGTGTTTGCTACACTCCAGGCTCTACTGGATGACTGCCAAAAAAGTGTCCTGCTGCTGCTGGACGAGGTGCTTGGACAATTCCTGGACTTGCTTCCAAAAGTTTTGCGAATACTGGATCATGTACAGCAGGTAGGAAGCAATAGGGGTGATCAACATCACACACCCTGGTACACTTTCCCTACCTAAGGTGCCCAATACCCTGTACTCCCGACCTGGAGGTGCAGAAGCGTGGGTGCAGGAATACTTGGCCTTCTTGAGGGCTGGCTCTACCATGACTGACTGATGTGGGAGCTGATGCCTCTCAAAACCCAAGGCCTGCTGTACCAAATAGACCGTATCTGTTTTCCGAATTACCGGAGAAACAGATATGGGGTGCTTCCATTCTGAAGGACTAACTCATTAAATATATCATGGACAGGAACAGCCACCACCCTCCTTTGGTACATTGACAAACTGGAGGACCTCCAACATCTTATATTGGGCATCCTCTTCCTTCAGGAGCTGGAAGGGAATAGCTTCCGCTATGGCCCAGACAAAGCCCTCAAAGGTCAGGTATTCCAGCGGAGACTGGCGCCTCTGTAGAGGATGGGTCTGAGCGGAGATCATTTGAACCATCAGAGGAAAACTCAGAGGAATCATTTCCCCACAGGTCATACAGGCATCCTCCTCACTAAAGTTCTTGGGGAGCCCCATAGCAGGCTCTTGCCCAGACCCCTCAGCACCGACGGCACCAGGGAAACTAAGGCCCCCGAAGGACCGCGATCCAGACCAGGAAACACTGGACATGGCACCAAAGACCTCGATAGCGCCACAAGCTGCGACAGCTCATCCTCCTCCTCGGAACCCAGGATAGGAATCACCCCGGATGGAGGTGGCACTGGTGGCTGCTGGGGTATCGACACTGAGGATGACATCGAGGCACTCCAGCAGTGGCGCCAACATTGCAAGTGCTTGCTCTGGCACTGGTGGAAGTACTGGTGGGGATGGCGGCTCGATGCCCTGTGTAGGAGTGCAGGAGTGTAGGAGTGCAGGAGGTCGCTCCCGGACCCCCGCTGGACTTTTGGCAAGTCTTGTGGGGGTCAGGAGGGTCCCCCAAGACTTGCCAAAAGCCCCTGGTGGTCCAGCGGGGGTCCGGGAGCGATCTCCTGCACTCGGGCCATTGGCTGCCAGTAATCAAAATGGCGCCGATAGCCTTTGCCCTTACTATGTCACAGGGGCTACCGGTGCCATTGGTCAGCCCCTGTCACATGGTAGGAGCACAAGATGGCACCGGCCATCCAGTGCTCCTACCATGTGACAGGTGCTCCTACCATGTGACAGTGCTCCTACCATGTGACAGGGTCCGGATACCCTCTCACGGGGTAAGGGCAAAGGGTCATTGGTGCCATTTTGATTAGTGGCAGCCGACGGCCTGGGAGTGGGAGGACGGCCCGGAGCGGGAGATCTCTCCCGGGACCCCGACTGGACAACCAGGTACCTGTAAAAAGTTTTTGGGGGCGTCAGGAGGGTGGGGGAAGCTAAGGGGTTAGTTTTAAAGGATCGGGGTGGGTTTAGGGGTTATTTTTGTGTGCCGTTTTTCCCGCCCTCCCCCAAAACGATAAGGGAACTCCCACGATCAATATCGTGGGGTTTTCCTATCGTTTTGGGGGAGCACCCGATTTCTGACGATTTTGAAAATATCGACGATATTTTCAATCGTCCGAAGCCAGATTCACATCCCTAATACCTATAGCCTCTAATCTCTGCTATAAAATGGGATGGAAAATAGAGTCAAAAGACTGCAGATACATCTAGTACCACTTCCACCACTGCATGTGTTTGTTACTGTGACTAGCGGTGTCTCTGTGCTATAACCTATTCTAAACCCATTCTGATGATCATTCAAAATCTTTTTCTCAAAAAGATAAACCCCTAATTGGGACCACTTTCTCTAAAAAATATTTTTACAAAGATGAAATGATAAAGAGAGGCCTATAACTTGAGGGAGTTTTGGATCCTTTAAAGGCAGTACTATTGTTCTGCTAAATGAATCCGATACTATACCCTCTAACAATAAAAGATTGTTGCATTCATGCCTGCCCGTCGCACTCGCTCCACCCTCTCTACCTGTGTGGCGACTCCCTCCAGGTCTGAGGAACCGCTTGCAGCCGCGGCATCTCCCTGCCGTGTCTCTTCGGAATCCCCGGGTGGCCTGATGCTGCGGATCCGCCATGTTCCTGATGACGTAAGGGCGCACGCTCCAGAGTTTGTACCGACAAGGGCGCGAACCTCAGGGGCGTTCCCCTGAATTGATGTCATCCGCTTCCACCTTAAAAGGTCTTTGCTTGCAACTACGAAGCGAGTTAGCAAGGACTCGAATCTTACTCTCTTGGATAAGTTTCGCCCAAGCTACTCTCCCCCTTCTTGTACTTACCAGGGGTACCCGCTCCTCGGGAGCCCGCCTTCTCTTCTTGGTTTCAGATTGCTAAAGACGGGATCCGGTACTCGCTCCTCGAGGGCCTACGTTCCTGTATGCTCAGAAGACTCCTTACTGCCTGGAAGCGATCGCAGACATGAACACTGAGTTCTATTACAGATAGGAACTGGTACTCGCTTCACGAGGGCCTATGTTCCCAATCTCTGAAGACTCTTCTGTCCAAGACGTTATCGCAGGTACGGAGATTGTGAGTGCTTATTCCAGACTGCATATGGGAACCCGTACTCGCCTACGGCTCCTGTTCCTGAATATACTGAAGACTGTGTTGCATAGAAGCCATTACAGATATTTACAATTGTGAGTGTACCATCTACTATTGGTTATGTGTCCAGCATACCCTGTCTACTCACTATCTATAATCTCCGTTTACAGCTCAGCAACCCAGAGACCGCAGTTCTATTATCTGAGCGATTTCAGCCTTGCCCGCCACATCAGCTCACTACTGCTACCTCTGGTGGTTCTACTTCCTGTCTAATAAAGAACTATGTGTCTCCATACTCCAGCCTAGCCAGTGGTCCCTCTCAGGATATCCTCCTGGGGGCGCTGTCATCTGCCATCGGCCCAAGGATTCACCAATTTACATTAAGTGTTTTTCCCTTACACTGCTGAGCGGTATCATACAGACTGCCACTCTGTGGGAGCCAACCCACCATAGATCATTAACTCCGCCCACAGAGTATTACAAACTGCTAGCTCCTCCCCTTGGGGAAGCAGCATTGAACAAAGATTAACTAGTGTCATAAGAACTTCTAAGAAAGTGTCTTAATTGCATAAAACCTATAAAGGACAATAATTAAGTGCGCTATGAGACTAGTGTTAACTTCACCAATGCTGTCGCTACCTCAGTAGAGGCATTGTTTGAAAACAATCCTATCCATAATCCAACAGGGAGGGAAGAATTCTATTATCTAAACAGCTAGAAGCATCTTTGACTGTCCCACAACATTTTGCCACCTTATCCTCACAGTAATGTGAAAACACCTCAATTCAAATCTGAAATGACTGTGGATGTTGGTGGTTCAATTAATTTAGAAACTATTCCAAACACACAAGGGTTATATTTCAGGCCACTTTTAATTGGTTAAGGTAATATAGCTTTCTAGCTATCTCAGATTCTAATCTATAAGAAAATCCTGCATCAGATGCCTGCTTAGTAGTGGCATTAGATACTTTCCTCCATTTTCTCTCTGCATGTCTCATGAATCTCTTCTTTTCTACTAATAAAACATTAAACCAGGTTACCTAGGGTCTGCTCCTATCTAAAACAAACTTTTTAAGGTGGGTAACCTTATCTATGGTTTACGTCAACATGGTTGCTAACGTCATCATCTAATGATAGTGTAGAAGTACAAGACAACTCATGTTTCCTGCAGTTCCATTCGTCTTCAAACTTACCTAAATCAATCTTCCCCCTAAACAATTTTTAACCCCTTGAAATACAGAGAGCACATTCATCTTCTCTAATCTCACTTTAAAACTCATTTAAAAATGATCAGACCATAATACTTTCTCTAGTTTAAAAACACAAATTATACCCTGTTTTGCTAAAAAAAAAAAGTTGGCAATAACAATAAATCTAAAGTATGTCCTGCTTGGTGCGTAGGCACCTCTAGTAATAAACTCATAGCCAAAATAGATTCTAAAACTCCTTTAACTTGATTGGTGGCCCCAAAGTCTACATATATATTAAAATCACCAACCAATAATAATAATAATGTTACAATAATCTTCTATATAAATAAAAATGTTAAATAGTTTGGACAAAATCACTAATCTCAGAAACCACTGAACCGATTGCTTTCAAATTTGGACACAACCTTCATTTCGCATACAGGAAAGTTATTCTGTACTTACATTACAGATATGTCACACCTGTGACAGGTAAAATAGGATTAAAAAAAGTTTTCCAGAAAACAGCAACATCTGCTGAACGTAAGCGCCATCTGTTACACCTTAAACTAACACACGCTACACTAATCATTTCGCCAGTCCAGGTCCACGTTTCACTTCCATTTTAACACATTCGCACACTTTTTTTGCCGGAAGATAACTATTTCCTTTACAGATAAAATACACCCACCACCCTCCTCACAACCCCCACACACATGCCAAATTGATTTACTTCTCACAGCCTCCCAACACACACAAAACCACCCTCCTCACACATGCCAAATTTATTTACTTCCCAGCCCTCACAACAAACACAAAACCTGACAGAAGTCCGGGAGGCTCCAGCGGGGGGCCAGGACCGGTCCGGGACACATCTCCTGCACTACGGCCGTCGGCTGCCAGCAATCAACATGGCGCCGACAGCCCTTTCCCTTACTATGCCACTCGGGGACACCAATGGCGGCAGTAGCCCATGTGACATAGTAAGGGCGAGGGCCCCTCGGCGCTATTTTCAGGACTGGCAGCCGGCGGACCTTTGCCCTTACTATGTCAGAGGACCTACCGCTGCCATTGCTCCACCCCACTGACATAGTAAGGGCAAAGGGCCGTCGGAACCCGTTTCAGTGCTCGCGGCCAACGGACCAACGCCAATACATCGCTCCCGGACCGCTCCTGAACGCCCGCTCCACCGACTGACATTTTTATCAGGTCTCAGGGGGTCTGGAGGGTGGGGCGTGGTAATGAATTTATTGTGAGCATCTTGGGGAGGGGTCACGAGGGGGTGGGCAGGTTTCATTCATTCAGCAACTCTGGGGGGGGGGCTACTGTTTTTCGCAGGGCTGGGGGGGGGCAGGAGAGTGTGGGGGTGGTTAGTTTAAGAGAACTTTTCTCATACGGTTGTTTTTTGGGGGAAGGGGGAGGTTCACACACAAATACATACACTAAACTTGCACGATCTCGGGAACGCACCAAAATAGCCCTCCCCAGACCACAAAACAAATTTGGAAGTGCAAATTTGGTTAGGCACTCCCCTATTTGGCTACATAACGCGCACAGACGCCCAGGGACAGATCACATGTAGCACCAACAATTTTAATTTCCCAGGTCTTGGGAGGGGGCAGGAGGGTGGGGGGGGGGTTATTATTTGATTTAAAGGGTTGGGATTGGGGGGGTTCCCACAGAAATAGAAAGACAAAGGTTTTCTGATCTGATGAGTAGGCAGTAGTTGGGGGGAGGTGACAGTGAGGGGAGGGAGAATGAGGGGAGAGGTGAGTGTGAGGGGAGAGATTTGGAGTGGGGATGGGGAGGGAACGGGGGGGTGAGTGACCAAGGGGGAGGAGGATGAGTGACTGAGGTAAATGAGCAAGGGGAAGGGGGAGGGAGTGTATAGAACCTGACTCTGCCACTGCAACGCGTGGCCGGGTACCGCTAGTGAAAAAATAAAATCAGTAACTTCACTCAGGGATGCTCCTTCCCATCCCGGGTTGGGGAGGGGGGGGGGGGGACATGATAAATAATCCCAAACACCCAAGAACCTGTATACAAAATAAGGCTTTCATTACCTTGTCCCATCTGATGGAGGGTCCGTTTAACAGGTAAAAAATCCTGATAGATGAAAAGCATGCCACCCCCCCCCCCCCCCATCTTCCTAAATGAGCCTATTCATAACATATATATCCTTCTGGATACAATTGATTTAGAAACATAGAACTGGCATCAGAGTGACATGTCAGTTATTATAAATGTATCTGGTTGTAAATCAAGCATTCCAAGAAATCAGTTTCATAAGAACATAAGAAAATGCCATACTGGGTCAAACCAAGGGTCCATCAAGCCCAGCATCCTGTTTCCAACAGTGGCCAATCCAGGCCATAAGAACCTGGCAAGTACCCAAAAACTAAGTCTATTCCATGTAACCATTGCTAATGGCAGTGGCTATTCTCTAAGTGAACTTAATAGCAGGTAATGGACTTCTCCTCCAAGAACTTATCCAATCCTTTTTTAAACACAGCTATACTAACTGCACGAACCACATTCTCTGGCAACAAATTCCAGAGTTTAATTGTGCATTGAGTAAAAAAGAATTTTCTCCGATTAGTTTTAAATGTGCCCCATGCTAACTTCATGGAGTGCCCCCTAGTCTTTCTACTATCTGAAAGAGTAAATAACCGATTCACATCTACCCGTTCTAGACCTCTCGTGATTTTAAACACCTCTATCATATCCCCCCTCAGTCGTCTCTTCTCCAAGCTGAAAAGTCCTAACCTCTTTAGTCTTTCCTCATAGGGGAGTTGTTCCATTCCCTTTATCATTTTGGTAGCCCTTCTCTGTACCTTCTCCATCGCAATTATATCTTTTTTGAGATGCGGCGACCAGAATTGTAAACAGTATTCAAGGTGCGGTCTCACCATGGAGCGATACAGAGGCATTATGACATTTTCCGTTTTATTCATCATTCCTTTTCTAATAATTCCCAACATTCTGTTGCTTTTTTGACTGCTGCAGCACACTGCACCGACGATTTCAATGTGTTATCCACTATGACACCTAGATCTCTTTCTTGGGTTGTAGCACCTAATATGGAACCCAACATTGTGTAATTATAGCATGGGTTATTTTTCCCTATAAGCATCACCTTGCACTTATCCACATTAAATTTCATCTGCCATTTGGATGCCCAATTTTCCAGTTTCATTAGATTTCTCTTCATCCCTCCTTATAACATAGTGCCTCAATAAAAAAGAGATACAAATCTCATTGCAATAACACAGGTTCCAGCCTAGGTTCCCACTACAGACACCACATCTCACCCCATTCACAAAGTAGGGTGCCCCATATGAATGAAAAGCAAATAATTCCTTGCACAGACATTCCCCCAAAAAACCCCAAACTACACTCCCCCATTCCAACTCAAATTCCCATCCTTCCATCCTCTTAACTAACCTTACTCCTTCCCCTCCTAAATGATCAACAAATTTCCCTATTATGCCCTATTCTGTTAGTCTATATTCTTGTCTATTTAATTTAATCCTATAGAATCATAGCTGTGGAAAGATCCAATATCCTGTAAGAAAACAGGGCCCGACCTCCAACAGGAACAGTCAAACCATTCCCTATACCTCTTACCAGAACAGTAAAAGAAAATGGTGACATCGAAAATAAAACTTCCATAGATCTTCTTCATGTTTTCCTGCCCAGGGATGCAGTAATAAAGAATAGATTTAATTAAGATAGAGGGCCACTGTACCACCACTGGATTCAATGAACCAAGATGCAAAACACTTGTGTTCAAATCATTGACCAACCATGGCCCCCTGACCATAAAGCAAATCACTGTAGGAATCAAAGATACATCGGCTTGTGCTCAGATGCAACAAACAGAAAAAGTTCAGCGATGCATTGTCCTTCAATGCATTTTTCAATCAAGAAGCTCTATGAAATTGAAACTGGTGCTCTAATGTAGAGATAACTTACCTGATAATCTCCTTTTCCTTAGTGTATGCAAATGGACTCAGAACAAGTGGGTATAGTGTGCTCGTGCTAGCAGTTGGAGACGGATCTGACGTCAGCACGGGGTACATATAATCCCCACAGGAAGTGAAGCAACTTAGTAATCTTCCTTGCAAAAGCTGTTATGGATATATGTGTACTGACCGATCAATTAATTAATGGAACAGGATTCCCCTGACCGATTGATAGTAGCTGGAGACCGCCAGCGTTCCCAACCGGGAGGCGTCGACACCTGGTAGAGTGGACGCTCTCGTGTAAGAAATGACATGCCTTACCTTGAATCGGTGAAACCCATGTATACTGGCAGCCGGGCGGGATGCTGAGTCCATCTGCATACACTAAGGAAAAGGAGATTGTAAGGGAAACTGCAGAATCAGCTGCAGCACTGACATTCGGCCTGGAGAAAAGATGACCTGACCATCCATCCTTGAGTCTGGATTGTTTAGACTGGGACTGCTGGCAAGGATAGTGAGTAATCCTGTCCCACAAACACACAGATTATTTGGCACGCACACTTGTTTACATTAGGCTATAAAGGATGAACAGCTATGGCTGCAAAACGGGGAGATCGAGAAACCTGCTTTCACTTTGCTGGCATGCAAAGTGCTGCGTGTCCTTTGTAGACGTACAAAGTGACTGGACCCCTTTTGCCTGTGGTGGGCTCGCTCTCAGTCAGGCTGATGAAAAGGGTGTTGTGAGTATTGGCCGAAATGCAGTGCACGGATACAGATGTATATGCTTAGCAATATTTTAATGCTTAGAACTGTATATGCTTAGAATTGTACATTTTAATACTTAGAACTGTATATGCTTAGAATTGTATATTTTAGTGCTTAGAACTGTATACCTTTAATACTTAGAATTGTTAAGATTGTATATCAATAAACATATTATTTTACTTTTACCTTATTCTCACTTACCTGATTCCTTACAGAGATTATCAGGTAAGTAATCTCTACATTTCCTAGCGTGTAGCAGATGGACTCAGAACAAGTGGGATGTACAAAAGCTACTCCCGGACTGGGTGGGAGGCTGCCTGAGGACCGCGTAGGACTGCCCTCGCAAATGCTGTGTCCTCCCTGGCCTGGACGTCCAGACGGTAAAATCTGGAGAAGGTATGGAGGGAGGGCCACGTCGCCGCTTTACATATCTCCGCGGGCGACAGCATCCTAGATTCCGCCCAAGAGGCCGCCTGCGCTCTGGTGGAATGAGCCTTGACCTGCAGAGGCGGTGACTTCCCGGACTCTACGTAGGCCGCTCTAATAACTTCTTTGATCCAGCGGGCGATTGTGGGCCGAGAGGCCGCCTCCCCTTGCTTCTTCCCGCTGTGAAGGACGAACAGATGGTCCGTCTTACGTAGTGTTTCTGTCATTTCCAGGTATCTGGACAGCAATCTGCCGATGTCGAGATGGCGGAGCAAGCGCCCTTCTTCCGACTTCTGCAAACCTTCCGTGGTAGGCAAGGATATGGTTTGGTTGAGGTGAAACTGTGAGACTACTTTGGGTAAGAAGGAGGGAACCGTGCGAAAATGGATTGCCTCAGGAGTGATTCTGAGAAAGGGATCACGGCAGGACAGCGCTTGTAGCTCCGAGATGCGGCATGCTGAACACACAGCCAGCAAGAACACCATCTTCAAAGTTAGAGAACGGAGAGACAGGCCCCGGAGGGGTCTGAAGGTGGATCCCGCGAGGAAATCCAGAACTATGTTGAAGTTCCACAGGGGCACTGGCCACTTCAGTGGCGGACGAATGTGCTTGACTCCTTTCAGGAAGCGGGAAACATCTGGGTGCGTGGCAATGGTCTTATCATAGTAGTCATATCACTACGGGATATGCAGGTAGGCTTCCGACAAGTCCAAGGCCGTGAGGAATTCCCCTGGCTGTACTGCGGTCTTGACTGAGTGCAGAGTTTCCATGCGAAACCTCGAGACCTTTAAGTATCGGTTGACTGATTTGAGGTCCAAGACGGGTTGGAAAGTGCCCTCTTTCTTGGGTACCATGAAATAAATGGAATAGTGCCCAGAATCCATTTCCCATGCAGGTACTGGGATTATGGCTTTCAAGGACATGAGCCTCGCCAGGGTAGCTTCCAATGCCACCTTCTTGTGGATTGGACACGGAGATTCCACAAACCTGTCCGGAGGGATGTGATGGAAGTCCAGATAATACCCCTCTTGGATGATTGGCGAGGACCCCACTGGTCCGACGTAATCTCGACCCATCTGGGGTAGAAGAGGGTTAACCTGCCCCCTATGGCTTCGCTCCCCCGGATGGATCGGCTGATTCTCATTGTGAGGTGCGGCCGGGACCTGAACCCGAGCCGGCTCCCTCTGTGGCTGCTTGGTCCGAAAGGACTGGTTCCTGGCCTGAGGACGAGGTGCCTGGTAGCGACTCCTATAGGGAGTGAAGCGTTGGGAGCTTCTACCTCTGGAGGGCCTCGGAAAGGTGCGCTGTTTCCTCTTTGACCTGTCTTCCGGCAGTCGTGGTACTGGAGAGGAGTCCCATGTGTGGCCAGTTTGTCTAGAGGTCGCTGCCGAACAGAAGAGAACCCTTGAACGGCATCCTGGTGAGGCGTGTCTTAGAAGGAGCATCGGCTGACCAGTTCCGTATCCAGAGCTGCCTCCTGGCCTCTACTGAGGATGATACCCCCTTGGCTGTCGTACGGACTAGGTCGGAGGCTGCATCCGTGAGGAACGAGAGAGCTGACTCCATGTCTGCTGCTGGGGCATTGTTCCTGGCCTGTGACAAACAGGAACGCGTCACCACTGTGCAGCAAGTTGCGATCCGCAGAGACATAGCTGCCACCTCAAAGGATTGTTTCAGGATGGCGTCCAGGCATCGGTCATGAGCCTCCTTGAGGGCCGCCCCCCCCTCCACTGGAATGGTAGTGCGCTTGACCACAGCGCTAACTATGGCATCCACCTTAGGGCACGCCAGCATATCCTTGATTGCCGGGTCCAGGCGGTACATGCCAGACATGGCCCAACCCCCTTTGAATGAGGCCTCCGGCGCATTCCACCCCAAATCGATCAGCTGTTGTGCCGCTTGCAGGAAGGGGAAATGGTGGGCTGTCGGACGAAGACCCTCCAGCAGGGGGTTCTGATTGGATGCCCCCATGGTGCTGGGGCCAGGAATAGCCAACTCCGTCAGGCACTGAGAAACCAGATCAGAGAGATCTTCCTTGGGAAAGAATCGCCTCATAGTTCGATATGGCTCTATCCCGAGGGAAGTTCCCCACCATCGGGGAGTCCGGACTCATCATCTGAGACATCAGGATCCCCATGAGCCGAATTGCCCGGAGGCGGGGTGCCCGTGGTAAGGACGAGAGGGTCCAGGGGCAGGGTCAGGCGGGGCAGCAGGGCCTGGACGGGAAGCCGACTGCATCTGTACAAAGGCGTGGATCCCCTTAAATAAGTCCACCCAGGAAATGGAAGCGGTCTCTAGCCGTCGGGGTACCAAGTCCCCCGGGATACCTGGCTGTTCGAGACGGCCCGCTAAATCCGGGGTGGCCCCTGAGGAACTGTCGGTAAACCTCGGTTGAGACCGGTCCTGGCCCGAGGCTCCCACGGCCTCCTCACATTGGGCACAAAGGGAGTCTGCCTCCTCGCTCTGTGTGGCTCTGAGATGGCATGCTGAGCACAGGCCAAGAGCTTTTATGCCGGAATCAGGAGGTGCCGCCTCTGGAGACGCCGGGGCGTTTAAGTGTTCCATCGCGTCTTGCGAATGCAGTGCGCCGGCACTTTTGCAATATGCTGCCAATAATATGCGCTCAGCAATATGCGCTCAGCAATATGCGCTCAATAATGTACGCTGAAGATCTATATGCTGCGTTGTGCGCCTATCAACAGGCGCCTATCCGTGTGCGCCTATCCGTGTGCGCTCAATACCTGGACAAGGCAGACAAAATGCGGCGTGCCGCATGCAGGCAACGCCGCCGATCCTCGTACCTCGGAGACCAAAAAGTAAGAGATGTACGCCTTACCTGATCTTCGGCGCTTCCCGGCTGTAACCCGGGCGGTCTCCGGCTGCGGTGGGAGAGGGGAATACCTTCACCGCCGCGCTCGAGGAAGTGCACCCGCTGCCTCTAAGCCGCCGAACTCGTCTCGCTCGGGGCTAAGTCCTCGCCGGGGACCGAGGCGCCTCTCAGCCCACGCCCGAGCCCTTCTCGCTCGGGGGCTAGATCCCTGCCACGATTCGGCCACCGGACCGAGGCCTTTACCTCCGGGGGACCACGGAAATCACCTCGGGAAACTCAACTGGGGGAGGGACCCGAGGGTATCACCGCAGGAGTGCGGGGCTCGTCTTCTGGTATCTTCTTAGAAATTTAGAAAGTAGAAAGTAGTTTGGAAAGCACGCTCAGCGAGCGTGCAGGCGCTCCAAACTGCTTTGGAGACTGAAATTACTAAGTTGCTTCACTTCCTGTGGGGGTATATGTACCCGTGCTGACGTCAGATCCGTCTCCAACTGCTAGCACGAGCCCACTATACCCACTTGTTCTGAGTCCATCTGCTACACGCTAGGAAAATAACTTTGACACAGTTGTGCGGTACAAACAATACAGATACTACATAACCGGTAGCAATCAATTCAGGTGTAATTGGGGAATATTAAGCCACAAGAAATAATACTGAAAATAAATTAGTTATAGAAAAGAAACTGGGTCAGCTACTAGTTCAATGAGCTCACTGGCCCATTAAGACTCTGATCAGAACCAGTGCTAGCATTTTTGCTGCCCTGTATGAACAATTACTGTACTATCCTTCCTCCTGCCCTGATTCATTCAATCTCTGTCCCGGGACCAGCTTCCTCCAGCAATCTTTATTTTTAATAAATGACACTCACCACCCCTCCCCCCCCAAGAAACCCATGGTTGGTGGAAGGGTATTAATATCTTAGGCAAACCTTTCAGTCTTGTACACACGATTCTCCCCCCATCCCGTCACTGCCCACAACAGCTACAGACATACACACAATTAAGTTATATATTTAACACAGATTTTACAGCCTTCTAAGGTAAAAATATGACTTACAACATGCATATTATATTTACATGCACTGCTTTGGTGCCAACCAGAAAACTGCAAAAAACATACTTGGAACTCATATGGAATTAGATCTTTTGTAATGTATATTGTGTGTGGGCTTGGCCCTCAGAAATCCATGAACAAACAGAAATACCATTAAAATATAGTAAACCTCCCATACCAAAACAATCCTAATTGCCAGCACTCAAACAGTAACATTATGTATGAAAAGGCAACATTGTACATATTACACCAATACACTTCTTATTAGGAAAACAGAAACTACATGCCAGCAAAATACCTCATCTTGGTCACACATAGCAAACACAAAGAGACCCTGACCAAATACAGAATAAAGAGACCAGAATGTATAAATAGAAAAGTGCAGAGAAGAAATGGACTAGAACCCACAACAAGCCAGTCTCTATATGCAGAGTAACAATGGAAAACAGAGTTGCTTACCTGCAACAGGAGTTCTCTGAGGACAGCACATGGATGTCATTCCTCACACATGGGTGACATCATCAGATGAAGCCCAGCATGGAAAACTTATGTCAAAATTCCTAGAACTTTACTTGAGCCTCATTGAGCATGCTCCAGCATGCATTATACCATGCGTCCACGCAGGGTCCCCTCCAGTCTTATAATACAGAATTCAATAGAAGAAAATAAAGGAAAAGAAACCCATGTAGTAGAAGAAACCCAGCTCCATCGTGCGGTGGGTGGGTTTCGTGAGGAACGCAACTCTGCTTTCTCCAAGGACAAGCAGGAAGGCAGTCCTCACACATGGGTGAACCCCTACCTATAGGCCGGCCCCCAAACATAAAAGGGGACCAACAAAATACAAACAAGTGCCAATGGGCACAACAATAACCTGTTTTGTTGGAGGGGGCAGCTTGAACAAAAACAATACATCCTAGGTGGGAATAGAGTTGTGTTCTACACTTCAAACAAGTTCCAAAGAACAGATTGGCCAAACCTGCTGCCATGTTGGCCACCTCTATCCAAAAAACGTTTCTAGGACGCTAATGGGAGGGACTGTGGGTGTGTGTGGGTGGGGGGGGGGGGGGGGGGGGGGGGGAACGACACATGGACACTCTGCATTGACTGTGTGAGGCAGTGAAAAAGAAATAGCAAAAAACGTTTTAGAAAAATAAGTAAAACATTTGGTAAAAGTGAGGCTCTCACCTAACTGTGAGAAGAGAAACTCCATGGAACAGAAGAGAGGGACCCCACGTGGACGTGTTCCAAATAGATGGGAATATGAAGGCAGGCCTTGGACAGATCCAGGAAGGTCAGAAATTCCCCCAACTGCACTGCTATTATCATGGAGGATAAGGTTTCCATGTGAAAATGAGTCACTTTCAAATGACTGTTGACCCATTTGAGATCCAGGATGGGATGAAAGGAACCCTCTTTCTTGGGCACAACAAAATAAATGGAATATCGCCCCATACTTTGAGACATGGGCACCGGAACCACAGCCCTCTGCCTGAGGAGCATTTGAAGTGTAAACTCCACTGCCTACTTCTTTTGCGGGGTATGGCAAGGGGACATCATGAACACATCCCTGAGGAATACTGCGAAATTCCAGCGTATATCCTTCTAGTATCACCTCCAGGACCCACTGGTCTGAAGAGATCTCGACCGACCTCTGATAAAAGAGAGGCATCCCCCTATCTCTTGTTCCCAAAGGTGGGTCAGAAAACCTTCATTGGGAAGCTTGGGAAGGTCTGCCACCCGAGCCCGCTCCTCTCTTGGGCTGTCTGGGACAAAAGGACTGAGACCTACCGAAAGGCCAAGACCTCTGAAAGTTCAGCCCTCTGTAGGGACAAAACCGCTTGGAACCCGGGAGATGACCCTCATGCCAAAGGGGCGCTGCAATTTCTTCTTATCCTCCAGCAACTGAGGAACCAAGATTCGCCACACTTACTGGACAGTTTCTTCAACTTGCTCCCAAACAAGAGAGCCTTTAAAGGGCATTTTTGTGAGAATAGCTTTGGAGGTTGCGTCAGCTGTCCAATTTTGAAACCAGAGCTGATGCCTGGCTGCTATCATCGAAGCCAGTCCTCTGGACCAAATCACAGCCTGCGTTTGCTAAAAAGGCGACAGCGGGCTCCATAACCGCTCTGGAATTTCCTTCAGAATCATCAACCTCCTGAGTGAGAAGCAGACAAGATCGCACCACTAGGATGCAACAGGAAACAATCTGTAAAGTCATTGCCATTGCCTCAAAGGCTTTCTTAAGGATAGCCTCAATCCTCCTATCATGCACATCCTTCAGGGCCGCTCCTCCTTCCACGAGGATAGCCATCTGCTTAGAGATGGCACATACCAGTGCAGCCACTTTGGGAAAACACAAATGCTCTCTCATCCAGGGGTGTATAGGCCCTTTCAATGTCCGACCTCCTTTAAAACCTGCCTCTGGAGTATCCCATTAAAGATCAATCAATTCCTGAATGGCATCCATCACAGGGAAAAAAACAAGAGGCTTTACACAAGGAAACCAAAATGGGATTCTTCTCCTGCTCCAACATGGCGTCCATACTAGGAATACCCAGCTGTTTCAAAGTTTGGGAAATCAGGGACGGGAGTTCATATCTATGAAAGAAACGCAACATGGTTCTATACGGTTCCAGTTCTGGAGGCATTTCCCCATCTTCCAGGGAATCAGGATCTACCTCATCATCAGTGCCCTCCTGGTTCCTGTCGGGAATACTTGCAGGGAGCCAAGGCGAGCTCCAGCGCTTTAGCATAAGATTGGAAGAGGGAAGAGCCACCGGCTGAGGTTTCGACCTGACCAGATTGGGTGAAGCGGAGGACTGCGCTTGAAGAAAAGTTTGTAAGCCTTGAAAAACAATTCCATCTGAGAAAAAGCAGCCGATACAGACCAAGCCCAGAACGAGATGGAGCCCCCAGAACTGCCCTCTCCTGTGGAGGAGCAAGACAAGAGAGAACCAAGGTTTGGCGTCCCTCCAGCAAAAGCCACCCCATCAGAATGGGAAGAGCCAGGCTTAGCAAAATCCGAGGAAGACAACTCTCCCTGAGCATCTGAACAGTGTTGACATGTTAGAAGACAGGTCAGGCTGAGAAGCCCTAATATGACAGGCAATGCAAAGAGAAAGGCGCTTAGGCTTCTTGTTTACCGGGGCTATCATGGCGGTAAAATGTGCGTCTGAATGGCTCATGCTCAAAAATGTATGCGCACATAAATCAAGAACCGGAGAGGCTAGTGTGGCAAGGCACATGCACAACTTGTGTGCCAAGTGAAAGCATTTAAGCCAGTTCAAAATTTATGCACACAAAATGTACGCCCAAAATGGAGAACACAACGTGTGCACAGAGCCGACAGTCTATTGAGGGCAGCATAACACGCACAAGAGAGCGCAAAAACGCCGCCGTGGCTTACCACATGGCATGGAATCCAAAAGCCTAACTTTCTCCTTTTTGTTTTTTTAAACTAACTGAACTCAACGCTTACCGGCTGAGTACAAACACAGTCTCCGGCTTTGTGTGTGTGTGTGTGTGGTGGGGGGGGGGGGGGGGGGGGGGGGAGAGGCATCTGCTGTCACTGCTACACTATCTCCTGCACCTGCTGCCTTTCAGTTGACCTAGCAGCTAAGTCCACACCAGGAAATCCAGCTACCGGATCCAAGGCACACCTCTGAGGAACCATGGAAATCACCTCAGGAATTCAAGGGCTTTCTTTTCCTTAATTCATATTTCAATTTTCTCTGAAGCAATCCCCATAGGGAGATGCACATCCAACATCTGCTGGAGGCGGAGAATACTGGCAGGCTGGGGTCACTGCAGGAGTATATATACTGTGACGTCATCTTGCTCTGCATCTATCTGCTGGCAGGGGAGCATAACCCACTGGTCCTGAGTCCATCTGTCTACATGCTAGGAAACAAGAAATATAAAACAGCAATCATAATAATAAAAGCATATTCATAAAAAGAATAAATATTTCAAACCAGTTAACAGAGTATCCCAAATTTTCCAAAGATCAATAAATTATTTCAAAATAGCAGATACATCAAACACTAAACAATAATTAAAACAAATAAGGATAAAAACAAATCCCTCTCGCCATACCTGGGAACTTTTTATTTCCAGTTGCCCGGAGATTGCCATGGATTAATTGGAGAGAGGAAGGGAATAGTTTTGCAGGATTCAGCAAGGAAGAGCGTATATTAAGATCTGGTAGCTCCAAGCATATGAGAGAGAATTCATTACGTATGGCTGATACCTTCATGAAGTAATCATGGAAAATGAGTGATTTTCTTCTCATAAAATGATTGCTTACCCAAAGTGCATGCAGAGTAGCAGATTTATTAGCAAATTTGAAGCACCCATGCTATCACCACCTGTAGCTTTCCCTCAAAACTCTTCCTCAAGCCTATTCTGTGCACACACTCCACACTAAAGCAACAGCATACCTCACCGAAGCCTAGCATATGTTTCAGCCATTGCTCTAAGCAGCCCAGGGGCTCTCCATCCACAAAGTTCTCTGGGATACTGACAAAACAGAGGTTGTTGTGTTGTGACCTCCAGGTCTTTTAAGCTTATCCCCACAGGCTCGATGGGATGCTTTCACCAAGGTAAGATTTTTCATTAACGCTTGCACATTGGCTTGCATTCGAAATTCCCTGCTCCACCTCAGAGACTATTTCTAATTTCCATCATTGCAGTGGCAATTTCTTCTAATTTGCCATATATCTTGTTGAATTTAGCACCTAAAACTTCAACCACTGATTCTGAGAGGTCAGCCAAATTCATAGCAGTCTCAGACTTTGGATCCTGAGAAACGGATGTGGCTGTCATCTTAGTATCTTGCCTATATCTTTATCGTTTTTGACTGTTTGTAAGCTCATATCTCACTCAAAAGACATTTATTGTAGCAGATTTGCTGATGTTAATTGTGCATTCTGGGACCTGTAATGCTGTCAAGATGAGTCAGATTGGGATTGATAGCCCCCCGGAGCAAGGCAGTTTAGGTCCTGCCGTGTTCAGAGTCGTCTAATGATTTAATAGCAAACAGCAGTAGACCTAACAATTCCCACTGGATACACATTCTCAATTGAAGAGAATGCATCACCTTAAGGGCAGATTCTAGCTACAGGAGAATTTCATGCTATACCAAGGTGCTGTTCTCCATCCAGGTGATTGTATTTCTACAAAGCAGCACAGGGGATGCCAGAATGGTTCTACTATGTTCCTGAAAGCTCTTCCATACATGTCTGCATCTGCTCCTCAAGATCTGCTACTCTAGCCTCCAGAGATTGGACTTCTTTTCTGAGACCTAGGAGCTCTTTGCATATAACCTCTCCAAAACAGACAGATATGTGACACTTGGAGCAAAGGTCTGAGTAGTTCCCATCATGCAAAAGTTTCCCTGTGCCCCCTAATTTGGTCACTAACCTGCATCCCATTGCACTCAGTAAGAGACTTAGGTGTCTCCCTAGACCAGTGGTTCTCAACCCTGTCCTGGGTACCCCCCCAGCCAGTCGGGTTTTCAGGATATCCACAATGAATATGCATGAGAGAAAATTTGCATACACTGCCTCCATAACATGCAAATTTTCTCTCATGCATATTCATTGTGGATATCCTGAAAACCCGACTGGCTAGGGGGGTCCCCAGGACAGGGTTGAGAACCACTGCCCTAGACCAATACCTAAATTTCAAACCCCACATCAACTCTCTTCTAAAAGGGGGTTTCTTCAAACTCCACATCCTTAAAAAACTCAAACCCCTCCTCTACGCTCAGGATTTCCGTATAGTACTCCAGACCACCATTCTATCTAAACTGGACTACTGCAACTCCCTACTCCTGGGCCTTCCATCCTCCACCATTAAACCTCTCCAAATCCTGCAGAACGCCATGGCCAGGATCATAACCAATACCCGTAAAAGGGACCACATCACCCCTATCCTAAAGGACCTGCACTGGCTGCCCATTCCCTTCCAATTTCAATACAAACACAATCATTCCTGGCTCGAGGAAATGCCACGTTTCCGTTCTTCCAACCGCCCCACCAGAACCTCCCTTGCGGGCACCCTTCACACCCCGTCCCTCAAAACCGCACACCATGCCCTTACCAGAGAAAAAGCCTTCTCTATTGCTGGCCCCTCCCTCTGGAATTCCCTACCCACCAAACACCGTCTAGAGCCAACCCTACGCATTTTCAAAAAAGGAATCAAGACTTGGCTTTTCAAGCAGGCCTACCCTGATTCGAACCAAACCTAGCCAGATATCCACTTTTGCACCTTAATGCCTGCCCTCTAGGCCCTACTCCGTTCCCTGCACCCCCAGTGCTGTTACTTTAACTTTGTAAGATTGTAAATGGTTACCTGTGTTATTATATGTACATATCCGGTGATGTTATCATAGTCACATTATAATGTTATTCTCCATCTCTTTCCATTATATTGTTCCTATATTTCTCTATCTCTTGCTTTCTTGCTGCCCCTCCCTCCTCTTCCTTTCTAGCCTGCTCCTCTCTCCCCCCTCCTCGTTCATTGTATTTTCCATCCTTTTTAGTTAATTGTAAACCGGCGTGATGTTTCCCACGAATGCCGGTATATAAAAGTTTATAAATAAATAAATATATAAAGATTTGAGTGTGTGGTGAGCAAGAAATTGAGAAAAACAGCCACCTTTGAAACTTCTTGCAATTCAGTTCCACACTTTATACACACCTACCAATAACAATCTACACTTATAGTTCAAGTACTCCATGCAGCAAATAGAATGCAATTTCAGTATAGACAAATCCCAGCACTTTCCCAAAACAAAGTCCTGTTCTCACCAACTCAAGACTGTGAAACAGCTTACCTGTTCATCACTTCTGTGATAGTCATGATCGTCTTCTTGTTTCTCTTCTGTTGTTTCCTTATTTGCATTGTCATCTGCTTTTGTATCACCTAAATAGAAAGTGACATTAAAACAAGGAATTAAAGTTACCAACATAGAAAAACAAAATGGCCACTTAAGCAGCATTCACTTCCATTTTTTATTAAGCCATCTTGCACTCTGCTTGGTAGAGCTCACATCCATAATAGGCAGATATTTGATAGTTCAGTCACACTTTTTAAACCTAATTATATATATATATTTTAGTTTGCAATGAAAAATATGGCTATTTACTGATGGCATATTTGCTTCCACACTAAGGGCCAGATTTTCAAAGTTTTACACACATAGGGGAGGTTACGCACGCCGGGCCTATTTTATAAAAGCCCGGTGACGTGCGTAAAGCCCTAGGATGCGTCTAAGTCCTGGGGCTTCAAAAAATGGGCGGGGCCATTTGCCGCTGTGTTGGAGGATTGTGTGCTGGCAGGCTGCTGGCAGGCGCAAAAGGTAAGATAGAGGTCAGGGGGATTAGAATAGGGCTAGGGGGTGGGAAGGTTAGGGGAAGGGGTGGGAAGGATAGAGTAGAGGGAAGGAAACGGGTGAAGGCAGTGGGAGTTGGTGCGCGCAGGCTGCACAATTGTGCACCCCCTTGCGTGCGCCGACCCCCGATTTTATAACATGTGCGCACTTGCACGCCTGCATGCTTCTTTTAAAATCTACCCCTAAGTATGTTATCAAGAACTTGTACAATAGGTGTTTATTTTAAAGAAAGATTAATCAATTAATCTATCTACGTTGCACTTTAGAGATGGAAGAGAGCAACTGGATCTACATCAGGATGGTCTTGTTAGTTCTAAGTCTGCCGCCTCCTTCTGTACTCCACTGCCATTCGAGTTAGCCCTGCCCACCTGATGTCACTTGCGGTAAGGTGAAGAAGCAGACAAAAGCCAGCGGTGGCTTGCCTAAAGGATAAGCCCAAGGGGTCACACAATGAAAAGCCCATTAGGGGAGAAAGAAAGAAGAAGAGGTTGGCTAGTTAATTTATTAACTAGCTGAGTTGCCAGGCATTGCCTGGGAAATCCAAACCTTGATTTATTAGAAAGTGGTCAAACAAAATCAAACATACTTTGTAAAATATATATTAGATCAGCTTTTTACAACAAAGCAACGGATATATCTTTTTCTTTTTTTTTCCTAAAGTTGGGGCAAACAGATGCAATATTTTTCCAATTTCAACTCTTGAGAGTTGCCCATGAGAAAAGCAAGGAATCTTAGGTAATACCTGCTACCTTACTCCCTGCTCTCCTACATTTCAGCTACTCATGAAGCTGTTTGCCTTGTTCTTTGAGTATGTAACCAAATTCATCTCTTTGCCACATTTTTAGTTGCCATGCGAGTCTCTTTGCCATGTTATATGATTATCTAACCGAAATCCCCTTTCATTTCCATTTTTGGCTGCTCAGAAAATTGCAATTCTATTCACAGCTGATGTTCTTCTGCCCATCAGAGTTCATTTCAGGGGATTATTTTTATGGCCTCTATCATACTTTTCTAAAGAAAAACCAACTCATGATCTTAAACAGTTTGTTCCAAACAAAACACAAATTTAATTTTTTTTTTTTTTTGCAAGGCATGCTAGGTTATACAAGTATAACAATATTATCTCTGTGGGGTCCTTTGTTTTCTTTTTTTTTTTTTTATTTTGCTTGAGAATTTCAATGTTATAACAAAAAAATCAATGGAAAGATGACTGATAAAACACACTGGAGAAAAATCAGTGTAAAAGTCATTTTTACACAGATATCTTTTTGTTCTAATATTGAAATTCCCAGCAAAATAAAATAAAAAAAAAAGAAAACGAAGGTTGCTATATATCTGTAACTTCTGAGCTGAGGTTTTAATTGAATCAAAGGTCCACCCTCAATTCCACAGGCTTAAGATATCCAAACTTCCTATACACTTGCTAAAGCCCCTCTCTAAGATTCCCTGTCGGAGGGGCGAGGCTTCTCTCCTAGGCTTTAACAATTGTTATGACAATCTATGTAAACAATAGTAATAATCACACTGGAAGCTGATTGTTGTATCCAATTAAAATTTACTGACAATTGATGATGGAATAATGAAAATGACTATTTGCAACTCCTCATGCAATCCAATCCATTTACATGTTTTACCTCTTCGATAAATCTGTGAATTTGTAATACTCAATGCATTTTGGAGTTCATTCCTGATCCTTTTCAATTGTAAAAGTTATTTAGAAGTTCCCTCCCAGAAAGGAGGAGGAATTCTACTTGCTGCAAAAAAACAATTGGGTATAACACTACAACAATCATACTCCACCTCAAAACTTGAATGCTCCATATTCAAATCTCAACATCTACAAATATTCCTCATCTACGCCACACCAGGAACGCTAGAGGCTAACCCCTCCCCTCTAATAGAGATGATAGCCAAACATCTAAATTCAGACAAACCAACCATCATACTGGGAGACTTCAACATTCACGTAGACTCCACCCCTCAATCCACTAACTGCGAAACCTTCCTTACCTCCCTCAGTCACCTTGGATTCACACAAATAATCAGCGGGCCCACTCACAAAGCAGGTCATACATTAGACCTCATATTTATCAACGAGAGCTGGTCCATCCATACAAATCCCACCTGCACGCCTATCCCATGGTCAGACCACCAGCTTATAGACACAACCCTCAAAATGAAAAACACACCTCCTCCAAACATCTCCAAAACCACCATTCATTTCAGGAAACCATGCGCACTGGAGTTACTCAACAAACAATGCTCCAAAGACCTCAAACAAATTGACTTCTCAGACGCCAACACAGCCACCACTTCATGGATCAAACTCACGAACAAAATAGCTGATCAACTCTGCCCAACCTCCTCAAAAGAAATCCAACCGACACGAGACAACAGAAAACCATGGTTCACCCCAGAACTCAAAACCCTGAAACAGAAACTACGAAACAAAGAACAAAGCTGGAGAAACAACCCTTCTCCCACATCCAGACTTGACTACAAAGCCACCCTCAACACCTACAGAAACGCCATACACAAAACAAAAAAGGACTTCTATGCAAAAGAATTCATAACTTCATCTTCGACTCGAAGGCTTTATTCTCCTACGTCTCATCACTCACCAAACCAACACCACCATCCATTCCAGACCACCTAGCGCTCAGTAAGGCCAACGAACTAGCCACCTACTTCAAAACAAAAATCTCAAACCTCACCCTCTCCCTTACAACCCACCAAACGCTTCCAACACCTCATAGCACATACCAACTCACTCTGAATTCTAGACTAGAGTCATTCGAGCCCACATCAGCCATGGAGATTGAAAACTTACTTAAAAAAATTAAACCATCGCACATCCCTCGGACCCACTCCCTACTAATTTGCTCACTGCCATCTCTAGCACCGTCGCAAAACCTATTGCAGAAATCATCAATACCTCCTTAGCCATGGGCACAGTTCCTAATCAGCTAAAACTTGCAATCCTCAAACCCCTACTGAAAAAACCAACTGCATCACCCATGGACCCAGCCAACTACAGACCCATTGCAAACCTGCCCCTGATCTCCAAACTGATGGAAAAGCGGTAAATAAACAACTTTCCGAATACCTCGAGGAGCACAACATTCTTTCCCCGGCACAATATGGTTTTCGCAAATCTCGAAGCACAGAGTCCCTTCTGCTTTCCCTCACTGATAATTTACTTTTGAACCTGGAGAAAAAACAGTCATTCTTACTGGTCCTACTAGACCTGTCTTCAGCGTTCGACACGGTAAATCACTCACAACTCCTAGAACAACTATCAAACATAGGAATCAAAGGCACAGCCCTCTGTTGGTTCAAATCGTTCCTATCCAACAGGTTTTACAAGGTCAGAATCAACAACAAGGAATCTGACCCCATCCTATCAGACCAAGGCGTACCACAAGGTTCATCCCTCTCCCCTACCCTGTTCAACATTTACCTCCTCCCCCTCTGCCATTTGCTATCTCAACTCAAGCTTACTCATTACCTCTATGCAGACGACATCCAGATCCTAATCCCATCACAGAATCAATTCAAAAAAACCTTCGTCTACTGGGAGAATTGTCTTAAACCAATTAAACAACTACTCTCCAGCCTAAACCTGATTCTAAACTCCAGCAAAAACAGAGCTGCTACTAATCTCACACAACCCGAACCACCACCCACCTAGTCTGGCACAAACCACATCTTTAAACATGGAGCTCTCTGCAGACGTCAGGAATTTAGGTACTTGGCTTGACAATCAACTTAACCTTAAAAAATTCATAAACACCAACCACCAAGGACTGCTTCTTTAAACTACAGGTCCTAAAGAAACTAAAGCCACTCCTTCACCTCAATGACTTTCGCCTCGTTCTTCAATCCATTATTTTTTCGAAACTTGATTACTGCAACTCAATCTTACTGGGCCTCCCTCCAACAGCATCAAACCCCTACAGATGGTACAAAACGCCGCAGCCAGAATCCTAACTAACACTAATAGAAGAGACCATATTACCCCCATCTTGAGCTACCTCCACTGGCTACCCATCAAACAGAGAATCATATATAAAACCTTAACCATTATCCATAAAACAATTCATAACGTCGCACCTATATCTCTACAAACCCAACTTCGCCTACAATCATCGGCCAGACCCATCAGAAGTGCCTACAAAGGCACATTAGTCGCAGTTCCCGCCAAATCAATGTTAAGAAAAAGAGCACTATCCACTGCGGGACCACATCAATGGAATGCGCTCCCACCAGACATAAGACTCGAACCCAATCTACCAGAGTTCAAAAAAAGGTTAAAAACATGGCTCTTCAGGCAAGCATTCCAACTCCCAGAGTGAAACTAGGCACCTCCTCCTGTCTTTCAGATCCAACCATTGCAAGGTGTCACAAACACATTGACACTCAATTTCATACACGGACTTGATTATTCACAATATCTATTTATTTAAGTCATCCTTTTCATATTATATTATTTAACCGATTACTTGCAGACTATTTACGCTACCAAAGTTCCTTATAAAATGTGAACACGAATAATGTTATAATAATATTATATGTTTGTTAAATACTATTGTTACTTTCACTGTTCCTTGTAATAATGTTCAATAGTTGATTGTTATTGTTCTATGTTCTATGTAAAAAACCCCAGTCTAATCTCCCAGACCAGGGCAACCTTTTCGTTACTTGTAAACCGGACTGATTTGTATTGCATACAGGAATTCCGGTATATAAAAATTAAAAATAAATAAATAAATAAATAAATTAAAGGATGCATTTATTTATTTATTAAGCTCTTATATACCGTCGTTCAGATTGGCCATCACAATGGTTTCCATATATAAAACATAAATAACAATAAATTAGATAAAGAGCAATTATTCCTAAAACATAGTAAAATAAAAGCAAAAGCAAATACAATAAGCAATTAAAATGAAGTAAAATACAATCCAATTAAAACCAAATTAAATATACATTAAAATACTTATTTATACTAAAAAAGTGCTCCCTCTCCATTGTTAAGAGTTAAATGCCTAATGATATTTAGATAAATACTTAAAATGGTGTTAAAACAACATTAAGATAGCTCTCAGTCAATTTCTCCAAATGCAGTTCTAAAGAGCCAGGTTTTCAAATTCTTCTTACAAGACTTTCTCTCTGTTTGGATTCTTAACTCTACAGGCATCTCATTCCACAGTTTTGGGCCTGCCAGGGAGATATTTCTCTCTCTTACCTGATTAAGATGGGCTGATTTTACTGATGGTTTTGTTAACAGTCTTGTATTGGCTGATCTCAGGTTTCTTTGGGGTTTATGTAATCTAATTGCTGAGTTTAACCAATCAGTTTGATCTTCATAGATAATTTTATGTATGATACAGAGTGCCTTATATCGTATGCGATATCTTATGGGTAACCAGTGGCGTTCTTGCAATATAGGTGTGATGTGATCGCGCTTTTTTTCCCCAGTTAAAATCCTAGCCGCAGCGTTTTGTAAAATTTGTAGAGGGCGTATTGTTGAGTCTGGTAGACCTAACAGCAGGGAATTACAGTAGTCAATACCCGAGAAAATTAAAAGCTGCAGTACTGTTCTAAAATCCTCGTATGTTAGTAGAGGCTTTAGCCGCCTTAGTATCATTAATTTTCCATAGCTCTGTAATATGCTTTTTTAGATTAAGTTCTGTATCTATTGTGATCCCAAGATCTCTGACCTGATCTGTTAGTTTAATCATTATGTTATTATCGTATGAAATATCCAGGATGGGGTCCTGTCTTATTTTTCTTTCAAGTAGCATTATCTCAGTTTTATTAATATTTAGACAATCTCAGGTGCATAAGCAGTTGATTAATAATGTTTAAATACATGGTCGCCAATTTGTATGCCTTTTCCAGAGTCTCATTAGTTGGGATTAAAATCGAATGTCATCTGCGTAGATATAGTATGTTAAGCCTAATCCAGCCAGTAGGTGGCACAAAGGTAACAAATAATACATTAAACAGAGTGGTCGACAATGCTGAGCCCTGTGGGACACCTGTATCAAGAGTAATTTTATCTGATTTTATGTTGTCAATTTGAACAATGCAAGAGCGATTTTCTAAAAAAGATTTAAACCACTGCAGGTTTGTTCCAGATATTCCAATTTCTTGTAGCCTATTAATAAGTATAGTATGATTAACTGTATCGAAGGCTGCTGAGAGATCCAATAAAATTAGAAGGTAGGTTTGTCCACTGTCAAAAACTCCTTAGTACCGTATCTGATAATGTAACTCAGTTAATGAGATACACCATAAAATCCCATATTGCATACCTTTCTCCAGATGAATAGAATGCACTTCTTACTTCCCAGTTCAATCTCCTCTCTTCATTATCCAGATGATGGCACAGTGTACAATATCCTAAAGGTTCCTTTGTTCCTCTCCCGGAATGAATGAAAATTCACTCCTGCATAACCTCTAAAGATTATAAAGTCTCTTCAGATTAGAAACTCATACATTCTCAATATCACTTTCCCTGAGTTCCTGGATCAAATGGACTCAGAAGAAATATAAAAATAAAATCAGTTGCAAAAAGTAACTCAAGAATGAGGGAAAAAAGGATGAATAAACTTCTTCCCCTAAACAAATAAAGTCAAAGACTGGAATCATTAAAATGGGAGAAAGATAGTTTTATTCTTCTAGTCTATACCCCAAGTCTCTTTCCAAGAATCCCTAAGGTCCTCTTCCCCAAAACAAAACGAAAGCCAGAAGCAAGCATGATAGAATGCTTGCTCTCAAAAAGGTACACCTACAAAATGGTGCCTTGTTTTATAGGCCAGGACTCAACCATTAATAGCTATAACCCAACCCAACCTAACTCTTTTCTCTATTAACTTAAAGGTGAATTTTAAAAGAGATTTGCATCTAATAGCGTATATTCGTGCAAGTGCTATTTTATAAACCTCGCACATACACACGCAAGTACTGATGCATGAATAAAGCTGCTCATGTAAAAAAGGGGCAGGTTAGGAGTGGATCAGGCACATTCCAGCACGGGGCAAATTTGTGCAAAAGTTGTGAATTTATAGCCTGTGAAAGCTGCAAGTGTATGGCTGTTACCTGCACATATTTACTTCTGCTATGTATCAGGTGTAAATCAGAATAAAACGAGAAATTACTACTTACCTGATAATTTCCTTTCCCTTAAAGGTGGATAGATGGATTCAAGACCAGTGGGTTATGCACCTTTAACAGCAGATGGAGACAGAACAAGCTGACGACGTAGTATATACAATCCTGCCATGACATCAGTCTGCCAGTATTCCTTCAAACACAACTGTGGACAGACTAGCAAAAAACTCGATTAAAAACAGACAACCATTTATGTACTCAACCAACAAGAAACACTGAACTCAGGCAAGAACGTAAGCATACTAGGCTTCGGACTGGATAAACCCTTACCAGTAATCCCTTGGAATACGTAGCCACACAGAAGGTCCATTACACAATAATTCGGCAGCCAAGGGCAGGAAGCTGAATCCAACTATCTACCTTAAGTAAAAGGAAATTATCAGGTAAATAGCAATTTCTCATTTTCTAGCATGTGGATAGATGGATTCAGGACCAGTGGGATGAACCCAAGCTACTCCCAAATAGGGTGAGAGGCTGCCTGTGGTCCAGTCAACATTGTACATGCAAAGGCTGTCTCCTCCCAGGCCTGCACATCCAGGCTATAATACCTGGAAAAGGTGTGTAAGGAGGACAATGTCGCAGCTTGGCAAATGTCAACGGGAGACAACAATCTAACCTTTGCCCATGACATTGCCTGAGCTCTAGTAGAATGAGCCCTGAGTAGGCAATGGCCTTTCAGCAGTCACATGCGGCTGTGACTACCTCCTTAATCCAGCGAGCTATTTTAGCCCACGAAGCCAGCTGACCCTGATTACCTCCAATATGAATGACAAACAGGTGATCTGTCTTTTGGAAAGGGATAGAAATCTTTCCAAAACACAGTATAAAAGAAGGACAGTATAAAACACATATGATTATCCTATTAATCATATAAATGGAAATTCCAATCCACTTTTCATATAGGGTATATTATTGAAACATGTAACCGAAAATTGTTTGGCACCTTCTAGATAACTTATAAACAAACCAAACTTATTTACGTGCCTAAGTGTAAACTGTTGTGATGGTGTACTACTGAACGACGGTATAGAAAAGTTTTTAAATAAATAAAATAAATAAACCTCCAGATACCTCACGACATCCAAAGAATGCAGGTGATATTCCTCTGCGTCTCTTTCCCTATCCAGGGACGGTATGGAAACTGACTGATTCAAGAGAAAATCTGAGACCACTTTAGGCAAAACAAATGGAACAGTACGCAGCTGTATTGCTCCCAGGAGTCACCCTAAGGAATGGCTCCCAGCATGACTAGACCTGCAGCTCGGAAATTCGACATCCAGAACATATTGCCACAAGATACACGGTTTTCAAGATCAGTAACCGGAATGAAAGGTTATGTAGCAGTCAAAACGTAGGGCCCGCCAAGAAATCCCAAACAAAATTAAGACTCCATATGGGTACCGGTAACTGGAAAGAAGGACAAAGATGTTTCACTCCCCAAGAAACGGGCCACATCTGGATGAGCCAATAAGGATTCACCATTCACCTGGCCCCTGAAACAGGCAAGAGCTGCTACCTGTACTTTCAAGAAATTAAGGGCCAATCCTTTAATCAACTCATCCTGCAAAAATTCCAAAATGAGCGGGATCTTAACTGAATGAGGAAGCACTCCTCGATCTTCACACCAAGCCTCAAACACTTGCGAAACCCGCACATAGGCTAAGGAAGTGGAGAACTTTTGTGCTCTTAAGGTGGCAATCACTGCAGTAGAATATCCATGCTTCAGCATGTGAGCCCTCTCAAGAGGTATACCATAAGACAAAAACAAATCAGATCTTCATGAAGAATAGGACCCTGCTGCAACAGATTCCTGTGTGCCAGAAGTTGGAGGGAAAATCTACCAGGAGAACCTTCGCAGATCTGCATACCATGGTTTTCTGGGCCAATCCGGTGCCACCAAATGCACCCTGTGACCTTTGACCTCTGAAATTCTGTCCATCATGGGCCACGGGGGAAATGCATACAGCAGCTTGTCTTCCAGCCAGACCTGCATGAGAGAATTTATACCCAATGATTTCAGATCTGTCCTGCAACTGAAGAATCAAGGACCCTTTGCATTGTGATAAGTCGCCAGCAGGTCTAGAAACGGAAGACCCCAGCAATCCACTATCAGCTGAAATGCCTCATCCGACAATACTCATTCTCCTGAAAGTCTCTTGCATTGTCTTTTCCTGCAATGTGTGAGGCAGAGATCTTCTGAAGATGCAATTCCACCCATTCCATAAGTTGATTTATCTCCTGCGACACTTGCTAGCTCTTGGTTCCTTCCTGCCGACTGATGTAAGCCACCGTTGTTGCGTTGTCCGACATTACCCGGACTGCTTGATCCTGCAACCTGCTGCTGAACTGCAAGCACTCCAACCAGATCGCCCGAGCTTCCAGCCAATTGATGTTCCAGAGAGACTCTACTGTATCCCAGCCCCCTTGTGCCGTTAGTTCCTGACAGTGAGTTCCCCAGTCCTGGAGGTTTGCATCTGTCGTGAGTACCAGTGATGTCAGGGAGAATCCCTAATGATCAGCTTGCAACCACCACTGGTGGTGAGAGCAGACTTCCATTGGCAGGTGGAGCCAAAACGAATTGTCTTGGTGCTGTGGGTTCCAATGAGACAGTAGGGAACGCTGAAAAGGATGCATATGTGCTTTCACCCATCGCACAACTTCCAGGGTTTCCGCCAAACAGAGTACCTGCAGATAGGACCAAACTATCATGCGTATAGCATTCATCAAGAGACGCACCAACTTCTGAGTACGAGCTTCTGGCAGGAAAACCTTGCCCTGCTTCTTGTCGAACCAAACCCCCGGGATAGTCCAATGACTAAGATAGCTAAAGACTACTCTTGGTTAGGTTCATCCAACCGAGCTCCTGCAACAGGGAGATCATCTTGCGGGTCACCAGGCTGCTCTCTTCCAGAGACTTGGCCTGAATCAGCCAGTCATCCAAATATGGGCAATACCAGAATCCCATCTTCTCTCAACTCTGCCACCACCACCACCTTGGAAAAAGTTCTGGGAGCAGTGCCCAGACCAAAAGGCAGCCCCCAAAATGGATAATGGCACCCCAACACCGCAAAACACAGAAAACGTTGGTGGTCCAATCAAATGGGAATATTAAGGTACACCTTAGACAGTTCCAAGGAGGTCAGAAATTCCCCCAACTGCACGACCATTATCACAGAGTGTAAGGTTCCCATTCGAAAATGATGGTTGACCCCTTTGAGATCCAGGATAGGAGAAAAGGAGCCCTCCCTTCTTGGGCACAACGAAACAGATGGAATATCAACCCATATTTTTTTGAGATGTGGGTAATAGAACCACAGCCTTCAGACTGATGAGCCTTGACACTGTACACTCCCACTGCCTGCTTCTTCTGGGGGGAATGGCAGGGTGACACCATGAACATATCCTGAGGAACACTTTGAAACTCCAGTGGATATCCCTCTCGTATCACCTCCAGGACCCACTAATCTGATGTGATTTCAACCCATCTCTGATAGAAGAGAGAGAGATGTCCCCCTATCTCCTGTTCCCAAGGTGTGTGTGGGGGGGGGGGGGGGGGGGGGGGAGAGGCTCGGTAAACTTTCATTGGGAGGCTTGGAAGGTACCACTACCCAAGCCCATGCCCCGCCTGGGCTGTCTGAGATTAAAGGACTGAGACCTACCAAAAGGCCAAGTCTTCTAAATGTTACGCTTGTTGGTTGCAGACGGCTGCGACCACTGCTGCTCACCTCCTTCTTTGCTTTCCTGACTCCATGGGGTAGATTGGAAGATTCTGCTAGCTACCGACGACCTGCCTACCACTCCCAGGCCTCCCGGGTTGGCACGGAGGCCACCGACCACCATCTTGCCATCAGGTCCCTCTAGGCGCGCGCACACAGGCCAGCCTTATCCACATCATGGCAGAAATCTTGGGGGCATCCCCTCCAGATGGTGTCATTCTCTTTGGATATTTAAACCTGCTGGCCCTGCTCTAAGACGATTTGGCAAAGAGTCTCATCCTTGCTAATTCTGCCTTGCTCCAGTTCCTGTTCTGATGTGGACGTCTCAGGTACCCGCTGCTCCTCAGGGGCCTCTCTCTCGTCCTGGCTATCCGCTCCGTGGAGAGCCTGATGCCTGAACTCTGCCTGACCCATTCCCCGGGGCTTCCCTGGAACAAACACTGCTCTTTTGTGAGTACTCCACCCTGCAGATCACTTTCTGCTTTACCAAGTGCCCCTCTGGTGTACCCCGCGCTGCGGACCATTGCCATCTCTACAGAGGACTCCTTCAGATGTACCCAATCTACAGATTATTACTATGCTATCGAGGACCTCACAGGCACACCCCACTTTGCGGGCCGCTACCAACTCTACCGAGGACCCTCACCGGTGTACCCCGCTCTGCGGGTCATTGCCACCTCCACCTAGGGCCTCGACTGTGCACTTTGCTCTGCAGACTGCTGTCATCTCTACAGAGGACCCCACCAGCATACCCTGCTCTGTGGGTTATTATCATCTCTACAGAGGACACTATTGAGGTACCCCGCCCTGCGGGCCACTACCATCTCTACCAAGACCTCTTCGGTGTACCCCACCTCACGGGCCTCTACCATCTCTACAGGAGACCTCTTCGGTGTACCCGCTCCACGGACCTCTACCAATGCTACGGAGGTATTCCCTCTGGGCACTCCTCATTCCATCTACCCTGTGTCTCTGGGTCTGTGTGACCTCCTCTCTGGCACTCCCCGCTCCATGGGTAGTGCTTCTCTCTCTTTAATAAAGACTCTATACTTCTTCCGGGTCTATCCCCAGCTGAGACCTAGCCTCCTGACAGTGAGGCTCACGGGGCTCCTCGTGGGTGGCACCACCTCTCACTTAGGCCCAGGGTTCACATACCAACTGATATTTACAGGATCCTAGCACTAAAAGGTCACCCTTCTGTAGGGACAAAAATCGCTTGTTACCCTGATGAGTGGGCCTGAACTGAAAACCAACATGGAGAAGGAAATCCCCAGAATCTTCTGCTTTTCTTTAGCCTGCCTGGGCTGAATGAACTCTAAGTGACTTTCTGAGCATGACTTGCAGAATTTCCCTACATATCTATAAAGGCAGGCAAGCTAGCACCAGAAAGGTGAGGCCTATTCATTGGGTCACAAAGAAGAAACCAACAGTGGGAGCTTCAGGCACTATTCTCAGGAGTTTTTATCAACACAGCCACAGATGTGTTAATTGTCTTGACCAGTAAGATTTTAACAGAAGAAAGGACTATCTCGCCTGGGAAAACTAATCAGGGCAGTTCAGAGATCGTCACATCATGCTGTTGACATGACAACCTACGTAAATGATTCTTTCGGCAGTCACGCAAGTCTAGAAGCTTCCACAATATTGTATTTTATCTATAAAAGAAGGATCACTTCCTGTATATGACGCAATGCTGGTGGATAGGTTGTCAGAGGCAGGGCATCAGCATCTCCCGAGAATACTTATATTGTTCATTAAAAGATTATGTTTTACACTGAAAATCTAGGTGTTCTTGTCTCCCTGGCCATAAGTGTCATAAAAAATGGCATGGCGCTTAACAACCCTTAAGATGGCCCCTCGTACCAAAGGGGCTCGGAGACTGCTTATCTTCCAGCAACCAAGGAACCGGGGATTCACCCCACTTACTGGCCAGTTTCTTCAACTCAGTCCCAAATAAGAGCAAGCCTTTAAAGGTCAATTTTGTAAGATTAGCTTTGGAGGTCGCATCGGCTGACCAATTTCTCATCCATAACTGATGCCTGGCCACTATTACCGAAGCCACTCCTCTGACCGAAGTGCAGACCTAATCACAGCCTGCATCTGCTAAAAAGGTGGCAGTGGGTTCCACAACTAGCCTGGAATTCACACCAGAGTCATCAACCTCCTAAGAGAGAAGAAACCAAGAGCGAGCCACCAGGAAACACCAAGAAGCTATCTGTAAGGTCATTGCCACAGCTTCAAATGCTAGCTTATGCATGGCCTCATTCCTCCTATTATGCACATCCTTCAAGCCCGCTCCTCCCTCCACGGGGATAGTTGTCCATTTAAAGATGGCACAGATAAGTGCATCCATTTTCAGAAAATGCAGGCACTCTCTCATCAGTGGAACCAGGGGTACAGGCCTTCCAAGGTCTGACCCCTTTAAAATTTGCCTCCAGGGTGTCCCACTCAAAATCAATCAATTCTTGAATGGTCTCCATAACAGGGAAAAAACAAGATGCTTTACGCAAAGAAACCAAAATGGGATTTTTCTTTGGTTCAACATGGAATCTGCCAGAGGTACTCCCAACATCTTCAACATCTGGGAAATGAGGGCCGGCAGTTCATATCATGAAAGAACCGCAACACAGTCCTATACGGTTCCAATCCCAGAGGAATTTCCCCATCTTCCAGAGAGTCAGTATCTGTCTCATCATCAGAGCCATCTGGATTCCTACCTGGAGTACCTCCAGTCAATCGAGGTGTATTCCAGCACTTAAGAGTAGTACCAGAAGAGGGAGAGGCTACCACCTGACAATCTGACCTGACAGGATTAGATGAGGCTGAGAACTGCGCCTGAAAAAAGGATTCCAATTCTTGAAAATGTTCTACCCAAGAAAAGGCAGAAGGATCCATGCCAAAACCAGGAGGCACTTGAGCAGCACCCACTGAGGGGGGGGGGGCATATACAGTCACTGCCTTTCAGATGATTAAATCAGCTAAGTCCATGCCGTCTGAAGAACCGGCTACCAGACCAAAGCACTCATCTGAGGGACCATGGAAATCACCTCAGGAATTCTCAACTGGGGGAGGGACTATTAGGTATCACTGCAGGAGAGCGGGGCAACTCAAGGCTCCTATTAATTCTCCTCTATATTTTGAAGCAATCCTAAATAGGAAAATGCATGTCCACCATCTGCTGGAGATGGAGAATACTGGCAGGCTGTCATGGCAGGACTATATATAATGTGATGTCAGCTTGCTCCGTCACCATCTGCTGGTAGAGGTGGATAGCCCACTGGTCCTGAATCCATCTATCCACATGCTAGGAAACTCTTTATAGCAAAATACTAACTGGGTGAAGAGTTACAGTAAACTGGGGGAAGTACAGGTTGAATAACCAGAAGGGTTTGGATGACCAGAGATAGCCTGGGCAAGCTGGTGAACTAATTGGCAAAACCGCTTATTTCCTCACACACACATTATAAAATGGGCTGACTTGCCTATGTAAAAGCTGACAAGAGGAAAATACACAAATATTTCTTCATGCAAATGCTTAAAATTAGGAGGACATGTGTGAATAGGAGTATTTTATATAATGTGCATGCGCAGTTTAAAATTACATCCTTGTTAATTGGTATATTCCTTTAGTAGACACTAGTAGGGCTTTTTCTGAATATCTTTTATTTAAATGTAAAGACCTCTTTGAAGCCTCTAGCTCAGAGAAACTTTGAGTGTCAAAAAGTAATCCATGACCTTCCTCCACAAAAAGATACCCCCTGCCTAGTTTGATTGCATTTATTAAAAAATGTCCAAATGCATAATGAACAATCTTACTTTCTAAAATATTTATTAGATAGTCTGTAAATCTGCAACACATTTAAGGAAAGTTATCCTTTACTTTATCTAGGTTCTTAGACTAGGTTTCTGATTATACCAATGTTTAATGTGATGTATTTAAGACATTTATCTGAAAAGCTGTTACTCACTGGACCTTCTCTGTGTAGTTCGGGTAACTGCTGAAACAATTACATTTTTTGAATGACACAAGTGTTACTTTTTGTCCACTGAAGATATTTGTTTGGGCATTCTTAATTTTAGATTAGCTAGTGTCAGGCAGGCTGTTACAATGTGTTTTAATCGATGGGTAATGCTTGTTGAAAGTATATGTCTCACAGAAATATACACAGAGGAAAGAGACACAATCATGCTCTCTCAAATTTATTTATTTTTTTTAATTTTTGGTTTTTTATATACTGGTCTTCTTACATTGTACGCAAATCAAATCGGTTTACAGAGAACAAAGTAACGTGCTTGGTAGCATTACATATAACGAAGCAACTCTTAAATAACAGATAAATATATGAGAAAAAACATATAATAAATAATTAAAGGTATTAGGAGATTAAATTCCTAGAAATACAGCTGCCTTAATAGGCTGATGAAACCTTGAGAAAAAAATACAATTAACTTACATGTGAAAGAATCGAGCGCAATTATACTGGGTGCAGGGAAGAAGAGAAAGGGAGGACATAGGGATGAAGGGAGGGGAGGGAAAAACAGTTGGTCTAGAGCTTTAGGGGGTGGAGGGGGGGAGGGGGTGGAGTTATACTAACTTAGAAAGAAGCAGTGCATGATTGCAAGTTATCACAAGTTACCACAAATATGCCTAAATATTCATTTGTTTCACCAGGAAAGATGGCAAAAAATTTAGGGGGTGCTGTGAGGATAGCAATATATGATTCCCTGGCTCTGAAAAAAGAATTTACTAAAGAATTACCTAGATTAGCAAGTGGTTACATGTATGGAAGAGAATGTACTGAGAATAGGGATCATTTAACACTCACCTTCTGCCGAGGTGTTAGTTCTGATGGAACTATTATAATTGATAGCTGGACTGAAAACAACATGTGGTAAACTCCTGGTACTAGGTGATATTAATATTCATCTAACATACAGGTCGATACAGTAACGTGCGGTTGAAGATTTCCCGTCTGTAACGTGCTGGGAGCGCACAATACAGACGAGTAAGGCCATCCAGCGATACAGTCTCCAGTTTCACGCGTCCTTAGCGCTTCCTAAAATAGACACATAACCCTTTCCGCACCCAGCATGTAGATGATGTGTAAATGAACGAATTAGCTGTATAATGAAGGAATTAGCTATTCCCCTCCGATACTGTAATGGGCACTGATATTATCTCCTTAGTAACCCGCTGTTTTGCCACGGCCTTAACGTGTTAGTTTACCGCCTCCCCCTAGTAGGTGTTAGGACTGTGAGTCTTGTAGCAAACCCATCGACACCACTTAAAATACTGAAACACAATAAAACACAATAAAAAAAAAGCGATACAGAGATGATCCAGAAAATGTAATGCTGTGGGACACATAAAAACCTGTCAGAAAAAAAAATAAAAATTTTTAAATACCTGTCGGAGGGCCGCGTGGGTCCAGGCGGGCGGCGGCGGGAGCCAGGGAGCGAGTGGTCGCGTGTAAAATCTAGGCCGCGAGCGGGTGGGCGCCTGTTCCAAGCGGCGGCGGCGGCGGGTGGACGCGTGATAGTCTCAGATGGGCGGCGGGATCCGGGCAGAGGGAGCCAGCGGCGAAAACGGCCTCCGGCTCCCTCTGCCTGGATGAATGCACGGCAGTGAAGGAATGGCCGTGCGATTTCAGCGCTCAAGGCAGTCACATGCCGTGACTGCCTTGAGCGCTGAAATCGCACGGCCATTCATCCAGGCAGAGGGAGCCTCTGCCTGGTTGAATGCATGGCTGGATGAATGGCCGTGCGATTTCAGCGCTCACTGCCTTGAGCGCTGAAATCGCACGGCCATTCCTTCACTGCCGTGCATTCATCCAGGCAGGCCGGCTCCCTCTGCCTGGATGAATGGCCGTGCGATTTCAGCGCTCAAGGCAGTCACGGCATGTGACTGCCTTGAGCGCTGAAATCGCACAGAGAGGAGAGGGGAGAAGGGACGGAGGGGAGAATCGCACGGAAAGGAGGGGAGGGGAGGATCGCACGGAGGGGAGGATCGCACGGAGAGGAGAATCGCACGGAGAGGAGAATTGCACGGAGAGGAGGGGAGGAGAAGATCGCACGGAGAGGAGAATCACATGGAGAGGAGGGGAGGGGAGGATCGCACGGAGGAGAATCGCATGGAGAGGAGAAGGGAGAAGGGACTACCGTAGCAGGCCCGAGCCTTGCTACTTTTTCGGTTTTTTTTTTTTTGCTTCGGGAGGAGGGGACCGGACGGGGCTGCAGGAGACCGGACGGGCTGCACCGGAGACCGGACGGGCTGGACCGGAGACCGGACGGGGCCAGGGCAGGTAAGCGGGGGCTGGGGGAAAGTTTGCTGAGCATCGGGGAACATCTGTTACCTGTCATTTCAAATGTCATTTGAAATGACATTTGAAATAACAGATACCAGCGCGGCCGTGAAGCGTTAGGCCCGCGAACCCAGGATACTGTATAGGCGCTCTATACAGTAAAATGGGTTGCGCGGTCCTAACGCTTGCCTAAGGCTTCGCAGCCGCGGCATGCATTTGCATGCAATTAGAAGAGAGTATCGGGCGCTAAGTGAAGAGAACTGTGCGTGCGGGGAGGAAGGGTGCGCCTGACACTGCCGCACTGTTTCTACCGCGGCCTTACAGTATCGAGCTGATAGTAACATAGTTATGATGGCAGACTGCCTAGCAAGTTTATGATGGTGATAACCTGCACAGAGCAGCAGTTATCCCCCAAGCCTTTTATTAAGGGTAGTAATATTAAACTAAGCAACTTTCAAACCCATAACTAAATTACTGTTAGCAAGAGTGTGTCAGAGTGAGCAGCCTTCGATAATTCAGATAATGCGTTTGAACATGCTTTCCTTTTGTATTTGGTCATAGAATGTCCTGTGCTTTTTCCCTAATGCCTGTGTATCACTATCCTGGAAGGTAAAAGTCAGGGTCCAGAATTAGCTGTCATCTGAATCCAATCCCTCACCACTGAAGTGGAGAGCGATGTGGTAGTTGCATCAAAACTAAGTAAGCTAATTGGTGGAGGGCAGTAATCCCCATGCCTTCTGTTAGGGGTAATAGTGGCCACTCCTTGCAGGTTACCCCCAATGCCCCCTTTTTTCAATCCCCTTTAGGGCTCCACAGTGTTTATCCCAAGCCTTTTTAAATTTGTTTACTGTTTTTATCTTTACATCTTTTGTGGCAAGGAATTTCAGGCATCCACCACCTTCTCCATGAAGAAATATTTTGTAACATAATATAGTAACATAGTAATGATGGCAGAAAAGGACCAAATGGTCCATCCAATCTGCCCAGCAAGATTCTTATGGTAGTATCTGCTGCACCATACAGGTTACCCCCCATTATTCTCTTAAGAGTAGCAACTACCACTCCTTGCTGTTAGCCTCAAGCCTTATAACAACCCATAAAAGTTTACTACTAGCAACATTTTTACTGAGTGATGAACCTTCTCAAAAATTCAGAGTAAGCTGCTTGTCGTGCTTTGCTTATGAACTTGGCCTTAGAAGCAGTTCTGTGCTTTTTCCCTTATTTTTGAGTATCAGTACCCCAAACTGTAAAACTCAGGGCCAGTGTTGGTTGTTGTCTGAATCCAAGTCCTCTTCCACCCCCACCCTCACCACCACCACCACCAAAGCAGAGAGTGATGTTGAATTTGTGTCAAAGACATTAAGGCTTATTGGTAACGGGTAGTAATCGCTGCTCTGTGCAGGTTACCCCCATGCATATGAGTTCCACAGACCGTAAAAGGAGGCCCCCTTTGCTTTCTGAATCCAATTCCGCTTTTCCCCATGTGGAGAGCAATGTTGCAGTTGCATCAAAAGCATCAAGGTTTATTGACTGAAAGTAGTAACCACCGCACCACCAGCAAGTTACTCCAATGCACCCTTTTCTTCATTTCCATCCTTTAAGCCAGTGGTTCTCAACCCTGTTCTGGGGACCCCCCAGCCAGTCAGATTCAGGATATCCACAATGAATATGCATGAGAGGAAATTTGCATGTTATGGAGGTAGTGCATGCAAATTCTCTCATATGCATATTCATTGTGGATATCCTGAAAATCTGACTGGCTGGGGGGTCCCCAGAACAGGGTTGAGAACCACTGGCTTAAAGGATGGAAATGAAGAAAAGGGTGCATTGGAGTAACTTGCTGGTGGTGCGGTGGTTACTACTTTCAGTCAATAAACCTTGATGCTTTTGATGCAACTGCAACATTGCTCTCCACATGGGGAAAAGCGGAACTGGACAGAGTTCGGAACCACTGCTCTAAACCTTTAGGGATTTACAGTTTTTATCCCATGCCTTTGAATTATTTGAAATAGGGAAGGACCCAAGAACAGGACGGTAAATGGTGTAGAAAAGCCACGAAGTGAAGAAATCAAAAAGCTAGACCGATGCCTTGGAAAGATGCATTATCTAACAAAATCTTTCCAAGGCATCGGTCTAGCTTTTTGATTTCTTCCCTTTGAATTATTTGACTGTTCATCTTCACCACTTCCTCCGGAAGGGCACTGCAAAGATCCACCAACCTTTTCGTGAAGAAATTTTTCTTGACCTTGGTTCTAGGTCATCTCCCTTGGAGTTCTACTGATTTCTTTTCAATGGAAAAGGTTTGAAGTTAATGCATCATTAAAACCTTTCAGGTATTGAAATGTCTATATGTCTATATCATATCTACCCTGCACCTCCTCTCTTTCTGGATATACATATTTAGATCCTTCAGTCTCTCCTTAATTAGTCTTCTGATACAGATCCCACATCATTTTGGTCACCATTCTCTGGACAGCCTCCATGCTGTCTCTATCCTTTCCGTGATATGGGCTCCAGAACTGAACATAGTACTCCAGGAGAGGCCTTACCAAGGACCTGTACAAGGGCATTATCACCTCCTTTTTCATACTGGTTAATTCCTCTCTATATGCAGCCTAGCATTCTTCTAGCTTTAAGCTATTGCCTTGTCATATTGCTTTGCCACCTTTAAATCGCCAGACAATATCATCCCCAAAGTCCCTCTACCAGTTCATGCACATTAGACTTTCACCCTCCCCCACCCCCCCATATCACATACAGTGCTTTTGGATTGCCACACCCCAGATGCATGACTGCATTTCTTGGCATTGAATCCCAGCTGCCATGTCTTCGACCACCCTTCAAGCTTTCTTAAGTCACTTTTCATAATCTCTTCTCCTTCAGGCATGAGCACTCTATTGCATCACATATTTGCAGACACAATTTGTTATTTACTTTGGGCTTTGTATCCTGTGTTCTCCAACAAACCATTTTGATGTCCAAACACATATATATGTTTTATTATTTAATGTGTCTGTGATGTTCAACATACATATTTATCTTTAATTTTTGTATATGTGTTTTAAACTATAATTAATTTGATTTTTAATTGCCCTGAGGCAGCTCTTGCTTGAAGAGCAGAACTCGGCCAGAGTTGGGCTATTTCCAATAAAGGTCTTTCTTATACACCAATCTCCACTTTGTTTACTACTACACAGCAACTTTGGATCGGCTTCCAATTTGTTTTCTGGATACAGCAAATCTATACAAACCTGTTTCTATAAGGGAGGAGCACCTGAACCAAAGGTACTAGAAAGGGGGAAACAAACATAAAACCGGTCATAACCAGATCAAAGCGCACACTCATTGTGCAGCCTGATTCAAAAGCATACAGCGCTGCAATCTAAGTGATTGGTTTAAATATATTTATATATTTTCCTCTTAGTGTGCACTTTAGGTGTTTTTTTGCTGTTAAATTCTTTTCTCCCACATATAAGTTAGTTAAACTATTAAATATAACCTGGGCTGTTCACAGTGAACTTGCTTTACAGACCAAAGCTCACCACATGATTTTTATTAATAGCTCTCTATGCTACATTGTTTGGAATAGGCCTTACCAACTAAAAATTTTTTTTATATAGCTGTTTAAAAAAAAAAAGCTTATTTTTTGGCTAGTCATATCATTTTCTGTTTTAAAAGGGATACAGTAAGAATCCCCACTCCCACAGAGGGGCCAAATATCCAGGAATAAATGGATTACAGTGGGCTCTGGTAGAAAAAAGCCTGTGGTGAAGAGACATCCTCTGTCCACATTGATACCCTTACATAATGCCTTTTGTGCATTGGAAACTGAAGCTGCTTCTCCAACAGACAATAAGTGGATGTCTGTAACATACGGGCTGATTTAGTATGTTGCACTCGGCCGAGCGCATCTTTAGCCCCGATTTGGCCGCTCGTTTTCGACACGCTATTTTTACCCCTTATACAGTAAGGGGTAATAGTGCGTCGAAAATGCGCAGCCAACCCCCCCGAAACTAATAGTGCCCACAACATGCAAATGCATGTTGATGGTCCTATTAGTTATTCCTGCATGATACAGAAAGTAAAATGTGCCGCAAAGCCGCACATTTTACTTTCAGAAATTAACGCCTGCCCAAAGGCAGAAGTTAATTTTGGCCAGCACAGGGAAAGTGTACAGAAAAGCAGAAAAAACTGCTTTTCTGTAAACCCTCGACTTAATAATATAACGATATTAATTCGGAGGCCCCAAAAATAAAAAAAAAAAATTAAAAATCTGCCCGCGGGTTGGAAGATGGATGCTCAATTTTGCCAACGTCCATTTCCAGAACCAGTGGCTGTCAGTGGGTTCCAGAACAGACGCCGGTAAAATTGAGCGTCTGCTGTCAAACCCACTGACAGCCGCCGCTTCTGTCAAAAAGGACGCTCTAGTGTCCCTAGCGCTTCCTTTTACCGCAGACTCTAATTTGCATACAGGCCGATACTGAATCGCGCACCCAGGATGCTGGCCTGTGTGCGCCTCGGGAGAGCTGGTGCTCGCCGGCTCTCCCGCGACTTTTACTTATCAGCCCGATAGTAATGATGGCAGAAAAGACCAAACGGTCCATCCAGTCTGCCATCAAGCTTCCCATGGTAGTAACTGCTGCTCCATGCAGGTTATCCACAAGCCTTATGTTAAGGATAGCAATAATTAGAATCCAAACCAAGCAACTATCAAACCTATTACAAAATTGTTAGCAATATTTATACAGAGTAAGGAGCCTTCAAAATTCACACAATGCTGCTTGAATGTGCTTTGCTTTTGGACCTGGCCATAGAAGCACTCCTGTGTTTTATCCCTAATGTCTGCATATCAGTACCCCAAACCATAAAAGTCGGGGCCCGGTGTTGGCTGTCTGAATCCAATTCCCCTTTCTCCCCTACCATTGAAGCACAGAACAATGTTGCACTTGTGTCACAAGCATTGAAGCTAACTGATTAAGGATACTAATTCCCGTGCCTTCTGTTAAGAGTAGTAACTGTTGCTCTGTGCAAGTTACCCCATGCAACCTTTTCTTCATTTCCAACCCCTAATCCTTAGGGATCCACTGTGTTTATCCCATGCCCTTTTGAATAAATTTACTGTTTTAATCCTCACCACCTCTTCTGGTAGAGCATTTCAGGCATCTGCCAGCCTCTCATTGAAGAAGTTTTTCCAGATGTTGGTTCTGAGTTGTTCCCCTTATAGTTTCATTTCACGTCCTCTAGTTCTATAATTTCCTTGCCAATGTAAAAGGTTCAAAGATTGTGCATCATTAAAATCTTTCAGGTTTCTGAAGGTCTGTATCATGTCTCCCCTGCCCCTCCTCTATAAAGGAAGTAGACGCCCAATGCAACCAAAAACCCTTTAACATTATCAAACCTCAGAAAAGAAAGCTCCTTCTGCTAGGAGAGTCAATCATTAGAGAAACTAATTTGGGAACACATTTTGAAGGCAACACAATAATTTCATGCCTTCCAGGATCTTCAGCTGATAGAAATGCAAACCAGGCAGTCAGTGCATTTATAGAAGAAAGCAAAGACTCCAATATCAATATTATCATCCATTTTCAGACCAATGACCTTGCAAGAAACAGTATCTAAGCAGTACAGAAAGATTTTCAGAGTCTTGGGAAGGAGATTAAACCTATGGTAAATAATATTGCCTTTTCTAAAACAGTACCAGTTCACAGAAAGGGAAAGGAATGTATACGCCACTTCAAAAATTTCAATACATGGCTCAAAATATGGTGTAAAGAAAGTGGATTTGGATACATTGGAGGCTGGGGTCATGTATGGACCAGTAAAAGACGATACCATAAGGATGGCCTACATTTGACAGTAGCAGGAAAGAAGATCCTAAGTGGGAAATTCTGGGCATACATCATCACATATTTAAACTACAGGATGGAGGTGGCAGAAGGTGGCCAATTAAATTAGAATGTCACCCCCAAGCAATACAGGAAGCAAGAATAGATAATGAAATCAATTAGCTCAATATTCCATGCTTAAGCAAAAGAGCAGAAAAGATGACTATGAAGATCAGCAAACCAAGGGAGGAAAGCTGGAAAGTCATGACCGCAATTGCTTGTAGCCTAGGCAACAAAATCCCAGATCTGCAGGCCATAATGGTAGAGGCAGACTTGGACATTGTTGCCATTGCGGAGACATACCGTATTTTTCGCTCCATAAGACGCACTTTTTTTCCCCCAAAGGTGGGGGGAAAATGTATGTGCGTCTTATGGAGCGAATATAAAAAAAAAACCAAACAAAAATCTAACAAACACCCCCCCCCCCCGACTCCCCCAAGACCTGCCGACTTAATTTCCTACAACCCCCCCCCTCCTGACCCCCCCCCCAAGACCTGCCGACTTAATTTCCTACAACCCCCCCCTCCTGACCCCCCCCCCAAGACCTGACAAATTAATTTCCTGCAACCCCCCACCCTCCTGACCCCCCTAAGACCTGCCAAACGTCCCTGGTGGTCCAGCGGGGGTCCGGGAATGATCTCCTGGGCGTGGGCCGTCGGCTGCCAGTAAACAAAATGGCGCCGACGGCCCTATGCCCTCACTATGTCACTGAGACCGACCGCTGCTATTGGTCGGTCTCAGTGACATAGTGAGGGCATAGGGCCGTCGGCGCCATTTTGTTTACTGGCAGCCGACGGCCCTATGCCCTCACTATGTCACTGAGACCGATCGCTGCTATTGGTCGGTCTCAGTGACATAGTGAGGGCATAGGGCCGTCGGCTGCCAGTAAACAAAATGGCGCCGACGGCCCTATGCCCTCACTATGTCACTGAGACCGATCGCTGCTATTGGTCGGTCTCAGTGACATAGTGAGGGCATAGGGCCGTCGGCGCCATTTTGTTTACTGGCAGCCGACGGCTCACGCCCAGGAGATCGTTCCCGGACCGCTCCTGGACCCCCGCTGGACCACCAGGGACGTTTGGCAGGTCTTGGGGGGGTCAGGAGGGTGGGGGGTTGCAGGAAATTAATTCGGCAGGTCTTGGGGGGGTCAGGAGGGTGGGGGGTTGCAGGAAATTAATTCGGCAGGTCTTGGGGGGGTCAGGGGGGTGGAGGTTGTTAATTTAAAGGGTTGGGATGGGGGGGGGGTTTGGGGGTTCCCACAGAAAGAAAAGTTTTCTGATCTGGGGAGTGGACCGAAATGGCCCTCCCCAGACCCGAAAACAAAATGGGGAGAAAAAAAAAAAAACTATGCACTCCCCTAATTTGCTCCATAAGACGCCCAGACGCAGAGCCGGTTTAGCACAATTTTTTTTTTTTTAAATTTTCCCCCTCTGAATCCTAGGTGCGTCTTATGGTCAGGTGCGTCTTATGGAGCGAAAAATACGGTAGTTCACGGAGTTTCACGATTGTGATATGGCCATCCTGGGCTAAAACTTAAGTAAGGCCTTAAAAGACAGAAAAGGGGGAGGAGTGGCACTTTATGTCAAAAACAATATGAATGCAACTGAAATGCAAGGGACATAAGGTAGGGAAGATTCATTATGGGCTGTCCTAAAACAAGAATTTGCAGAATCTGCAAGAAGTAGAGAGTTAGTGGATACCCTTCAAACAAATGTTAATGGAACCCATGAGGGAAAATGTGATAATTGACCTAGGACTAATGGGGATAATGTCTCTAATGTATGGACAGATGCCCACCTGAGCACCAGTGATCATCTGATGGTATGGTTTGATATTGCAAATAAGATACAGAGAAGTCACATGAAGACCCAAGTTATGAATTTAAAAAATATGTACTTTGAGAAAATGGGGATGTACCTGGAGAAAGAACTAGAAGACTGTGAGAAAATAGGGGAGGTGGAACATGGACTAAATTAAAAGGAGCTATTACAAAAGCAACACATCTATATGTTAGAAAAGTAAACAAAATTTCAAGAAAAAAGAAACCAATTTTGGTTCTCAAAGGAAGTGGCTGAAAAAATAAAGGAAAAAAAAAAGAACAGTGTTCAGGAAGTATAAAGGATCCCAAAAAGAATAACAAAGAGAAGAATACCCAGTGAAACAAAGGGAGACGAAGAAAGAAATCAGGAAATCAAAAGGTCAAGCTGAAGAAAGGATTGCCAAAGAGGTTAAAGGGAGGTGAGAAAAACATTTTTCAGATACATCAGAGAAAGAAGGGGGGCCCAAAGTGGTATAAGTAAAATTGAAAGGTGACAAGGAGCAATGTGTAGTCAGATGAAGAAATGGCAGAAATATTAAACAAATATTTCAGTTCGGTGTTCTTTAAAGAAGACTCAGGAGAAGGACCATTGCTGGACGATAAGACCTCAGATGGGAATGGGATAGAAATAATTTATTTTACAGAAGAGAACGTATAGAAGAGCTAGGAAAACAAAGATGACAAGGTCATGGGGCCACATGAGTTACATCCCAGGATACTAATGGAATTCAGAGATGACCTGATGTGTTCGCTGAAAGATCTGTTCAATAGATCCCTGGAAATGGAAGTGGTGCTATGAGATTGGGAAACAGCAGTTGTGGTCTTCAGAAGAGTAGAAGCAGAGATATGGCTGTACATTACAGGCTAGTGAACCTCATCTCTGTGGTGAGAAATTAATGGAGATGCTGAAGTAAAGGATAGTGATAATGTTTAAATCAAAATCAAACTACTATCAAACCCATAACAAAATTACTGCTAGCAACATTTTTATGGGGTGAGCAGCCTTCATGGTAATTCATACGATGCTGCTTTAAGGTGATTTGCTTTTGGATTGGCAATTGTCAGCATATCGGTACTCCAGACTGTAAAAGTCAAGAGCCCAGCGTTGGCTATCACATGAATCCAGTTCTACGTTTTGCATCCACCATTTGTTGTGTTCGTGCCGCTTCTCGCCCTCGCTCCACCCTCTCTACCTTGGAAGCGACTCCCTTCGGCTCTGACGGACAGATGCAGCCGCGGCTTCTCCCTGCCTCTTGGTCCCAGTGTCCCCGGGCTGGCTTGACACTACGGATCTGCCATGTTCCTGATGACGTAAGGGCACGCGCTCCAGACTTTGTAACAGCAAGGGCGCGAACCTCGGGGGCGTCCCCCCGTAGTGACGTCATCCATTTCCACTTTAAAAGGTCTTTGTTTGCTAACCTCTAACGAGTTAGCAAGGAACTCCAACAGGACTTGCTTCGGCAGTCCACGATACTTGCAACAATGATCCGAGTCAGCGAGGGGAATCTTCTCCACTGCTCGGCCTTTTCAAACTTACCAGGAGTACCCACTCCATGGGTGCTCTGCTATCTCTTCTTGATTTCAGATTGCCAAGATGGGATCCGGTACTCGCTCCTTGAGGGCCTACGACCCTGAATACTCAGAAGCTCCTCATTGCCTGGAAGTGATCGCAGACGTGAACACAGTGAGTTCTATTGTAGATAGGAATCAGTACTCGCTCCATGAGGGCCTACATTCCTAGACGTTATTGCAGGTATGGAGATCGTGAGTTACATTGGCAAGATTGCAGATAGGAACCGGTACTCGCTCCACGAGGGCCCATGTTCCTAGAATCCTTTACAGATTCTCTTCTACTCTAGAACCCATTTCATATACAGCTATTGTGAGTTCGTCTTACAGACTGTTTATAGGAACCAGTGCTCACCTACGGCTCTTGTTCCTGAATGTACTGAAGACTATCTGTGGCATAGAGACCATTGCAGACATCTACTATTGTGAGTGTACCATCTTGTATCCAGTATACCCTGTCTACTCACTACTTCTAGTCTCTCTCTGCAGCTCAGCAACCCAGAGATTATATTCCAGTATCAGAAGGACTTCAGCCCTGCCGGACACATCGACTCACTACTGCCACCACTGGTGGTTCAGCTTCCAGCCTAATAAAGAACTTTTTGTGTTTATTTCATATTCTAGCCTAGTCTGTGGTTTCTCTCAGGATCTCCTCCTGGGGGCGCTGTCATCTGCCATCGGCCCAGGGATTCAACATTTCCTCCAAGTGGTCATTCCTTACACTACTGTCACTCTGTGGGAGCCAACCACTACCGACCACTAACTCCGCTTACGGAAGTATTATATAGATAGCTAACCTCCTCTTTCTATGGGACTTGCCAGCAACCTATATATAACAGATTGCTACTCCGTAGCGGAGGCATGATAGATTGCTATCTCAGTAGCGAAGTACAATATATCTATTGTTAGCTCCTCTCCTCAGAAGAGTATCATTGAACAGATTGTCAACTCCTCTTCCCTGGGGAGTTGATCCATAACAGATTGCTACCTCCTTCCCTTACAGGAGCATCTAACAGCAGTTCGCTAAATAATTACTAACTCCACCCTCCTGGCGGGGTACGTACTACAGATAGCTAACTCCTCCCCTCTGGAGGAGCAGATCATGACAGATTGCTAACTCCTCCCTCTTTCAGGAAGAAAGCAGAATAGATTGCTAACTCCGTCCTCGTGGCGGAGTGAGCGATAACAGATTGCTAACTCCTCCCCTCTGGAGGAGGAGAGCGTAACACCATTGAAGCAGAGATCAATATTACACTTGCTTCAAAAGCATCAAGGCTAACTGGTTAAGAGTAGTAATCCCCATGGCTTCTGTTAAGGGTAGTACCTGCCACTCTGTGCAGCTTACCCCCATGTAGTCTTTTCTTCATTTGCAACCTCTAGCTTTTAGGGATCCGCAGTGTTTATTCCATGCCCTTTTGAATTAGTTTACTGTTTTTGTCCTCACCACTTCTTCCGGAAGGACATTACAGGCATCCACCACCCCTCTCCACTAAAATATTTCCTGATGTTGGTTCTGAGTCATCTGCCTTGGAGTTTCATTTCGTGACCCCCCACACAGTTATACAGTTTTCTTTCCAATGAAAAAGGTTTGAAATTCATGTATCATTAAAACCTTTTAGGTATTTGAAGGTCACTCCTCTCTTCCAGGGTATACATGTTTAGATCCTTCAGCCTCTCCTCATAAGTCTTCCAGTTCAGATCCTACACCATTTTGATTGCCCTTCTCTGGACTTCCTCCATTCTGTTGCTATGCTTTTTGAGATATGGGCTCCAGAACTGAACACACTACTTCAGGTGAGGCCTCACCAAGGACCTATTCAAGGGCATTATCACCTCCATACTGGTTATTCCTCTCTCTAAGCAGCCCAGTGTTTTTCTGGCTTTAGCTATCATCTTGTTGCATTGTTTTACCACCTTCAGATGCTATCGTCTCAAGGTCCCTCTCCCAGTTCGTGCACATTAGTCTTTCATCCCCTTATCACATACAGCGCTTTTGGATTGCCACACAACAGATGCATGACTGCACTTCTTTGCATTGAATCCCAGCTGCTAAGTCTTCGACTACTCTTCAAGCTTTCTAAAGTCACTTTTCATAATCTCTACTCCTTCAGGCATGAGTATTCTGTTGCAGATCTTATCATCTACAAATAGACAAAATGTACCTTCTATTTCTTCCACAATGTTGCTTACAAAGATATTGAATAGATCTGTTTCCAAAACAATCCTTTGGCATACCACATAACATCATCCTCTCTTCAGATTAGGTTCCATTTACCATTACATGCTGTCTTCTGCCAGTCAACCAGTTTGTAATCTACTCCATCACCTTGGCACCCACTCCCAAGCTTCTCACTGTATTCATAAGCCTTCTATGCTGGACCATATCAAAAGCTTTGCTGAAATCCCAGTAAATCACATAGAGCCCTCCCTCTTGATTTTATTCTCTAGTTATTCATTAAAAAAAAAAAAATCAATCTTATTTGTCTGATGGACTTTCCCCCTAGTGAATCCATGCTGCCTTGGGTCCAGCAATTTACCGGATTGTAGATAGTTCCATTAACATAAAACTTGGGTGTAACCTGCACAGAGCAACAGTTACTACTCTTAAAAGAAACTTGGAGGTATCCTGCATGGAGTGGCAGTTGCTACCATAAGAAGCTTCCCGGGCAGACTGGATGGATCATTTGATCTTTTTCTGAGATCATTAATATGTCACTATGTTAAATCAACAAACTAAGAGCAACAAACTACTGTGGTCAGATGGTATATTCACCCAAGTTCTGAAGGAACTAAAAGATTAAAATACAGACTTTTACTATTAATCTCTAGCTTCTCATTCAAATAAGCTATGATAGCTGCAGATTGGCGGGTGGCTAATCTAACAACCATTTTTAAAAGTGCTCCAGAAATTATCTGAGAACCTACAGACCAGTGAGCATGAGATCGGTATCAATCAAAATGGTAGAAGCTATTTTGAAAAAGCAAACATATTGACCATGCTAATAGACACAGATTAATGTGGTAGTCACTGTGGATTTAACAAAGGGAAGTCATATCTTACAAATCTGTTAAGATTTTTTTTTTAAGGGGTTAACAAATATGTGGAAAAGGGTGAGTTAGTTGATATAGTGTATCTGGATTTTCAGAAGGAGTTTGACAAAGTTCCTCATGAGAGGCTCATCAGGAAATGAAAATATCCTTTTGTGGAGTGGTAACTGGCTAAAAGGATAGGAAACAGACAGTAGGGCTAAATGGTCATTTATCTCAATGGAGAAACAAATAATGGCGTGCCCCAGGAATCTGCACTATGACTGGTGCTATTTAATACATTTTAAATGATCTGGAAAAGGAGTAATAAGTAAGAATTAAATTTGCTGATGATACAAGCTGTCAGATCGATTCAGAGGAATTGCAAGAGGACATTGGAAAACGGGGGAATCGGGCATCTAAATGGCAGAGGAAATTTCATGTGGCAAGTGCAAAGTGATGCATATAGTGAAGAATAATCAAAACTATAGGCACAAGATGCCGGGTTCCATATAAGGCATTACCACCCAGGGAAAGGATCTTGGAATCACTGTGGACAGTACTTTGAAATCCTTGGCCCAGATCATGGCAATTGTATTAAAAAAACAACCCACATTGTGTATTATAAGGAAAGGAATGGAAAATAAAATGAAAAATACCATATCATCTCTGTATTGATCAATGGTGCAACTGCACCTTGAGTATTCTGTACAGTTGGGTCATCTCATCTCAAAAAAGATAAAGTAGAACTTGAAAAGCTACAGAGAAGGGCAATCAAAATGATAAAGGGGATAGAATGGCTCCCTATGAGAAAAGATTAAACAAGATAGTGCCCTTCAGCCTAGAGAAGAGTCAGCTGAGAGGAAATATAACAGAGGTCTATAAAATCATAAGTAGCGTGGAATGGATGACCGAGACAACTGCGAACTTCCCTGAACGTCGAAAGATCCAGTTATAATGAACTTACTCCTCCCGATTTTTTGGGGATCAGAAAGTACCGGGAATAGAACCCTAGGTCTTGCTGCAAATGCGGAACAGGTTCTATTGCTCTTGACTGGAGAAGGAGGGAGACCTCTTGATCCAGAAGAATGGAGTGTTCGGAAGTTCTCCAGTCTGTAGTGGTGGGGAGTCCAGTGGCAGGGCGAGAAAGTTCAGGTGGTAACCCTGAGCAATGATTGCCAGTACCCATTAGTTGGTTGTGACTGACTGCCACATGTTGTGAAAGTGGCACAGTCAACATCCCACTGGTATGCTTGGCAGAGGAATCTGGCAGCTGCTCTCCAAGCAGAAGTCAAAAACCGGAAGCAGGTCCTGGCTGGGGAGCTGCTTGTAGCTTTTGCTTTCGGGCTTGGCAAGGCTGAGGTTTTTGATAAGGTCTCATAGTACGGGACCATGCTGGTGGTGGATAGGCCTTCCTTGGACGGTAGAACGACTTCTTAGAGTCCTTCCTGAAGGGCTGTCATAAGGAGAAGTCTGAAGGCATTGAGGAGAGCTGTTTAAGGGTCTCATGATGGTCTTTTAATTCAGCCACCATTCATTGGATCTGTTCACCAAACAGATTGTCTCCTACACATGGTGGGTTAGACAGCTGGTCTTGTACTTCTGGGCGAAGATCAGAAGATTTGAGCCTGGCCCACCGTCTTGCCGAAATGGCAGCTGCAGACACTCTGGTAGAGGTGTCAAATATATCATAAGATGTTCGAATCTCATGTTTTCCCGCCTCAAATCCTTTGTTGACAAGGGTTTGTAGCTGGTCTTGGAATTGTTCAGGGAGGGACTCAGAAAGGTCCTGTATCTGCTTGAAGATGACCCTATTATATTGAGTCATATAAAGCTGGTAAGGAGCAATTCGGGAGATGAGCATAGCCCCTTGGAACACTCTTCGACCAATGTTGTCTAGGAACTTTTGCTCCTTAGCAGGTGGGGTAGATGAGTGAGGTTTCAACCTTTTTGCCCTCTTTTGAGCCGACTCTACTACAACTGAGTGGTGGTCGAGCTGGGATTTTCGAAAACCTGGGGCTGATTGCACTAAGTAAGTAGTGTCAGCCTTTCTGTGTACTTGAGCAATTGATCCAGGATTTTCCCAGTTCTTTTTGAGGAGATCCAGAATAACTTGGTGAATGGGTATAGAGGTAATCACCTTGGAGGCATCCAGGAATTGGAGTAACTCCATCATCTGGTGCCTGTCATCCTGTTCCGTCTGAAGTTGAAAGGGAACGAACTCAGATATTTCCTTCACAAAATTTATGAAAGAGAGGTCCTCTGGAGGAGAAGTCATCGGTGTCTGATGAAGTATCATCACCCCAAGTGTCATAAGGGTCAGCAGACTGACCTGTAGGACAAGAAGGAGGTTGGATACCTGAAGGCCCCGGGCGAGGCTCCGAGAAAATCGAAGGAATCCCTGGGGGCACCGAAGGCATCGGCGCTGGCATCGAAGGCGCCGATGGACGTATCGGCACCGTGGATGAATCGGTGGCGAGGGACGAATTGGCAGCGATGGCTGAGGCAAAACTCCCTATGGAGGAATGCAAAACGGTGTTTCTCCTCCTGATGAAGCTGTCAACGGGGAGGGCACCGGAGCCATCGGAGACCCGGGATCCATCGGTGGAAGGGAGGCCATCAGCGCCTCCATCCGGGATAGCAGCCGTGCCAGCACTGCGGGAATCGGGTCGATGACTGGTTCCACAGCCGGTGCCAGTGGAACCTGGAGACGTTGCATCACCTTGTCGATGGCCTTCTGAACCAGCCGGTCCAGTTCTTCTCAGAGACCTGGAGCAAGCAGCCCCGGAACAGAAGAGGGAGGCAGAGGCACAGTCGGAAGGACCACCTTTACAGGCGGAATCGCAACTCCCAAACCCCGAACAGGTGAGGGTGGCCTTGATGACCCGGTCGCAGGAAGGGTCGGTGCCTTTCCTGGACGGGGCTTCTTAGACGGTGGCGAGGTCGATGATTTTGCTCCCTCGACGGTCCGAGTCTTACGATGTTGATGGCGATGTTTTTCCCTGCGATCCCCTCGATCTTGAGGGGGAGTAGAAGGTGTCGACAACCATGAAGACATCGATGGCGGTCGGTGGTCAATGCTGGCGCGAAGTCGAAGGTGCCGGTTCCGAAGACATCGATGCGATGGACGGTGTCGGCGTCTGAGCACAGAAGAGGAGTTCCATTTTCTCCATTCTGGCCTTGCGACCCTTAGGTGTCATAAGGGCACATTTAGTGCAAGTCAGGACATCATGCTCATGGCCTAAACACATTACACAGGCTCCATGGGGGTCTGTGATAGACATAGTGCGAGTACAGTCTGGGAACCCCGACGCCATGGTCATAGAAAAAATTGAGCCGCAGTCCAGTCGACGGCCAGTAGGCCGCAAGGGCCAAACTTGACGGTAATCGACGGAAAACGGTCAAAAAACTTACCGGAGTACCGCGGCTAGAGAAAAGTTAGAGGAGGGACCCCTATGGGGCAATTTAACTATAGATAATTCCGTGAGGAAAATTCCTGTCAGGAATCTCTTCAGAGCTCCTAAACCGCGAGGCTACTGCTGCGCGGAAAAAAGAAGACTGAAGGGGGACCCCCTGCTGGCTGCAGGGTTAGTGCCATGCTGGGCATGCCCAGTAGGAGCCAGTCAAAGTTCTGGAAACGTTGACAGAAGTTTTCCGTGATTGGGCTCCATCCTGATGTAGTCACCCATATGTGAGGACTACCATCCTGCTTGTCCTGTGAGAACTGATAGGACATTCTTAGTATAACAGGCTCTATGTGAGTTTCCTGCTGGAAAATGAAGTCAAGCATATGTTCTGCTACATGTGTGGAAAAATCAAATGTCTGAGAAAAGCCTAGTATAAATATCACTGATAACAATTCCTGTTGGAGGTGAATGCATTTTATCTACCTGAAATCAGATTATACTTTTCTGTTTCAAGAGCCTGAATTGTCAACCAGGTCTGAAGGGACAAACTCCAGTTTTTATTTATTTTTTTTTTAAATCTCCTCAAACCCAGTAGTAGGAATCAGAACACAACAGAGTCTGAAAAAAAGGATTTAAAAATATTTAGTACCTCACTCCCTGATTTTTCCACCTTAGGCGGATGCTCATAAGAATACCCAGCAAGTCATATTGAATTAAGAAGAACCATGCCAGTATCATGTAACCAAGATTCTGTTACGAAAATCATATCAAATTTCCATTCAGTAAATAAATAATTGGGACTGTGTTTTCCACAGAATGCATATTAAGACCCATATTAATACAGTCCAGGCTTAAAAAGTAATCAACAGCTTTAACAAAAAAATTCAATGGAGTTCTAATAAAATAAGTCATAATCAGATGGCAAATCTCAAGAAGCTTACCCCTAGATTCATCAAAACATGTTAATGCATTGAAAACGCCTGCGATGAAAAAAAGGGGCGCTTATGGAAATTTTTGAATTACCGCACCACGCGGTAATCCCTATTTTTGCATATTGCGCTAAAGGGGGAGAGAGAGAGAGACTATCTACAAGGCCCTCATAGTAGTGAAGTATTTATATCACTACAGGAGCACCATCTAATAGGTTGAGGTGAAGTGTTGGTTTAGAGTTTAAGGGCCAGTTTTGCATGTAGAGTCAGATGTACGAACAGCACAGTTCACACCTTGGTGAAAATTTGACATCATTTGGAGTGAGGAAAGTGAGTCCATCAAACTAGGGTGAGAGAACATAGTAGAAATTTCAACTTTTTGAGACTTTCCTCACTCCAAATGATGTCAAATATTCACCAAGGTGTACTGTGCTGTTCGTACATCTGACTACATGTGAAACTGACCCCTAAACTACCACCAACACCTCACCTCAACCTATTAGATGGCCCTCCTATAGAGATATAAATAGGTGCACACAGTGAGGCCCTCCCCAGAAGCGCGCTCTCTCTCTCTCTTCTCCCAAGCCCAGATATGGCCAAAATGCAATTCAAAAACGTTATCGCAAATTGCGTTATGGCCATTTCAGGCATATCGCACAGCCTAATACCAGGAAAAAAGGTGTAGTTATTTCCAGCATTAAAACCGTGCGATTTTGTCCCTCCTTTACCTAAATCCCACCTAGACTCCTCCCCAATCCCGCTCCTCCAAAAAATTTGCATTCGCGCCGTGCGTTATGAACAATAAAGCATGTGTTATAGCATTAACACGTTATCGCGTGCGTTAACGCCATAACGCATTTTGATGAATGACCCTGTGAGATTGTGAGAATGAAGACCTTGCCACATAATGGCCAAGAGCCTACAAAGTATTTATAAGCTGGGCATTATAAAATAATCCTTTACTCTAGCATATCTTGTATGGCCAATGACTAGCGTAAAAGAAAAAAACAATACTTAAGGCTAGAGGATGGGAATAAATCAAAAAGCTTGGGGTTACCTACACGGAGCGGCAATTACTACCTTGGAAAGCTTGCTGGGCAGACTAGATGGACCATTTTGGTCTTTTTCTGCCATCATTACTATGTTACTATGTTAACACTTAGAGAGCTACTCTCCCTTTATTCTCCCTTGAGACTGGCCCAGCTGAAAGAGACTCTCCACGGGTCCTAGATCAATATAAAGTGCAGCAATATTTATAAAGAGGCTCCTGCCCCATCATCTGACAATGCAGAGCTCTGGGAAATAAAAATATGCTCACTCAGGACACATGAAAGAGTGCACAGTTCCATAACAGAAGAAGATAGGAAGGGGTTAGCCAAAGGACAAAAAGTTTTACCTGAATCATTAAAGATAAGTGTGTGTCCCCTCTATCTCTCTCTCACTTCTACAAAGGTGGGCTTGGTTACCATTTATATAGCATTAGAGCAAAGGTTTAAGGCAGGGTGTCAAGCATAAGGCCTGTGGACTGTTAGCGGCCTAAAAGATTCCTTCATTTGGCCTGTTGAACACCCCTGGAAGCCAAGAGGTGACAACAGCCTGCAGTCCTGGTGCAGTGTCCTTAAAGCATCTGTCTATTCTTAAGGTCCATTTCTCAGTGCTTATTTGTGTGGATTTACTACCTGCCATTTTGAATATGAAACTCACCCAAAGCAGCGTTCAACATATTAAAATGGCAGCATGCAATCAGAGACCAGTAGGTAGCAGCTAACTATTCCAGACTGAACAAGATGGACACTAAGGACAAAATCTGAAATAAGCAAACATTTCAACAAAACAATAGGTTACAGCAACACATTCAAGGCACTCATATATGGTGCTGGGCAGTTTACAGCAGTCAGTTTATTCTGATACAAGTAGGGAGCATATTTCAGCCATCTTCCAAGGTGGAGAAGGCAGTGGGTTTCGCTTAGAAGAGCCAGGCTTTTACTTACTTTTTGAATTATGCCGGGCTAACAGTGCGCTCCACTGCAGCGCACTGTTAGCCCGGGTTTGGCCGCCCATTTGACGCGCTAGCTTTACCCGTTATTCAGTAAGGGGTAATAGCACGTCGAAAACGTGCAGCCAACCCCCCCCCCCCCCCCCCCCGAAACTAATAGTGCCCACAACATGCAAATGCATGTTGATGGCCCTATTAGTTATTCCCACGTGATCCAGAAAGGCTGGCGTTAATTTCTGCCGGCACCAGGAAAGTGTACAGAAAAGCAGAAAAAACTGCTTTTCTGTACACCCTCCGACTTAATATTATAGCGATATTAAGTCAGAGGCCCCAAAAATAAAAAAAATTTTTTTTTAAAAAATATTTAAAATCGGCCCACGGATCGGAAGACGGACACTCAATTAATGCGGCATCCGTTTTCCGAACCCGTGGCTGTCAACGGGTTTGAGAACAGACGCCGGCAAAATTGAGCGTCGGCTGTCAAACCCGCTGACAGCCGCCGCTCCTGTCAAAAAAAGAGAGGCTAGGGACACGCTAGTGTTCCTAGCACATCTTTTTACCACGGGCCCTAATTTGCATAGGCCACCCTCCTGAATCGCGCGCCCATGCGAGTGGCCTTTGCATGTGCCGGGAGAGCGGGTGCTCACCGGCTCTCCCACGTGTTTTTCTGTATCGGCCTGTTTGTTAGCCTTTCCTCCTGTGCAGATACATTGCAGAGGAGTGTGACCATGCTGTGCTCCCTCCCTTCTGAGGGAGGGTGATATCAAGAAGACAGGAAAACAGAGTGTAAGGTATTAGAATGGAGGTAAGGGAAAGACAGCTATAAAGAGCCCATCCCTAGATTAGGTGCAAAGAAGCCATCTTTTAGGCATTTATTTGATTGCTGGTATATTTCAGAAACAGAAATCCTTGCAACATTTCTAAATATTACCCCACTATTATTTGTGGGAGCTTAGAAGTACCAGTACTTCCCCATTGTCATAAATAGTGGAAGTACCAGTATATCTTCATTCCTCCCACATATTGAAAAATTGCTTTGTGCTACCTTAAGTCTGGCAGCGTGAGAGAGTGAGTTTCTGTCTCTAAAGGAGGGTTGTTGATGAGCAGTGAATCAAGTTTGGCTAGGGTGATGGGGAAGAGATGGAGGATATTAAAACTAAGAAGTGCCAGCCCTCAGACAATAACAGAAAATAAGGAAGGCACTCTGACCATACAGATATAGTTGGTGGGTACTGTCTCCCCCCACCCATTGACTTCAACATCTGAGTGGTACCCTCTTGCCCCTTGTGACTGGCTGTTTTAAGTACATTATTTCCAATCTGACCTGACATTGCAAAGAATTTAACAACCCTGGATTACAGGTTTTTGGTTGGGGTTTTTTTTGGGGGGGGGGGGGGGGGGGGTGTTAGATAAGTAGGCAAAACAAAGTCTCTTCTCACCATTTCGATGTGCATCTGTATGCTGTTTCGTTATATAGGTTTCTCCTTTGATTTCTCCAGGGACTTCCATACCAAGTTTGTGATAGAATTCTCTTTGCTTCCTCATTTCCGCTGTTGAAAATGGTAAATTTTTATTCAACATATATCTAATAACTCATTAAAGCAATTAGGAACTTTTTAAAAAAGGGATGTTTAAATACTTCGCTATAGTACTGTTGGAACACTTTTTATCCTAATGCAAAAAGCACTGTGCTCTCCAGGGAAGCAGAGAAGCTGGGATTGAAAGGAAATTGAAAAACCAAAAAGACAGAATTCTTGTGTACTATTCACTAAAGGACATTTGTAAGAACTGCATACAAGAAACACCACTACATGTTGAAGGGAAGCAACCCCTAGTTCATTAATGGGAGACAGAATATACATAACAAGCAGAACCAGAAGTAAACAAGGCAGTTGGGACAGATGGGATACCCTCCTACAGCATGAGCCTCTATTAAGTTATGTGAGAAACTCTTATAACAGGTGCCAGTTTCAATATCTGTTAGTGAAAAAAAGCAAGCAAGAAAAGCCATTCTGTATGAAGGGAGGTGGGATTTTTGTTACATATATTGTTCATTTTGATTAATAATTCTTGAGAAAATATGCAGAAAATAGAGACTTCATTTTCACCTACCACCCTATATTCAACTATGACTTCAGGAACTTGCAGTAGTGTTCCTACAGATGTAACAGCTATTCATACACATGGCAATTATGAATCCATTTGAACATTTCTTTCATTGTATAAAAATTAATTAGTTTAAACTGTACTTTGTCATTCTCCAATGGTTCTACTTTTCATCAAGTCACAATCATAGACCATGTGCTTCAGTATGTGTAAAGTCAAGAAGTTTTCCAGTTAAATTATAGAGCTTTACTAAGAACAAAGCGCTGATTGCACTGCACCTCCAGACACGATTTTCTGGGTTTTATGAAAGACCAGAGTTGCTCAATAATAATATAGCTCAACTGACTCACATGCACTCTCCTTTTAGCGCCATAGACTTGCTACATACTGTTGAAAAGCAGATGGACTGCTCCTCTTTGGGATGTTGGCGATATTTCTTTGCAGCATTTAATGAAGTTTGAACAAAATCTAATATTATAAAACACCTACAAATCTGAACTTTAGGTGTTTTATAATAAGTTAAAATGGGCAAGGCTAGTACTTATTACTTAATATTACCACTGTCATATCTGTTCACTTTGCTGTGCTTGCCCCATGATCCTCTTGGAAAATGTGCATAGACTTACATTCATACAGTAAAAGGCACTGGTACCAGCATGCATTCACCCTACTGCAAAATCCTCTCCTCTTTTCAACTCATTCCTGGTATTCTTTTTAGAATTGGGGACTGAATTTGCCCTTCAACAGTCCTGGTGAACATGCTACATCCTAATTCCATGCAACCCTTGGATGAATTTCATCCAGTCTTTACTGCTTTCTCAATTTTACATGGCTCCCGTCTTTCCTTGAATACAGAAACTAGGGCCTGGATCTCAAACATAACACTAAGGGGTGTAAGTACTAACCGCCATTGAAACCATCATGATATGAGTAACTTACCTGCTTTAAACACTAGTTTTATACTGAGCTTTAAAGCCCAATGTGCAAAATAGGCAGCATACAGAACAATTACTATGGTTACAATAAAACAATACTTTACTGACATAGTAATGCAGTCTGTGCTCTACATATATATTCAGACAGTCCGGATACCAAAGATTGCTGGATAAACTTACTGGCTAACTTTGGAAGTATATTCAATAGTGCAGCCACATTATTGCATATAGCTATCTTAAAGTTAGCTGGCTAACTTTGAGACAGCTCTTTGGCTTAGCCAGCTAAGTTTGGTTGAGCCATCAGGCTACCTTTGAATATCAGAGATAGACAGCTTACTTACAGGCCGATACAGTACAGTGCGCTCCAATGGCGTGCACTGTTAGCCCGGATTTGGACGTGCATTTTCGACGCGCTAGCTTTACTCCTTATACAGGCGTGTCGAAAACGCGCATCCAACCCCCCCGAAACTAAAAGCGCCTGCAACATGCAAATGCATGTTGATGGGCCTATTAGTTATTCCTGCGTGATTCAGAAAGTAAAATGTGCAGCCAAGTCGCACATTTTAATTTCTGCTGGCACCAGGGAAGTGTACAGAAAAGCAGAAAAAACTGCTTTTCTGTACTCCCTCCGACTTAATATCATGGCGATATTAAGTCGGAGGCCCCAAAATTAAAAAAAAAAAAATTTTTTTTAATTTTTGATTTTTTTTTATCGGCCGGCGGCCCGCGGGTCCGAAGGAGGACGCTCAATTTAGCCGGTGTCCATTTTCCAAACCCGTGGCTGTCAGCGGGCTCAAGAACCAACGCTGACAGCCGCCGCTCCTGTCAAAAAGGAGGCGCTAGGGACGTGTTAGTGTCCCTAGCGCCTCTTTTTACCGCGGGCCCTAATTTGCATCTTCTTCCCCCCAGAATTGCGTGTATAGGAGAGTAGTCTGTGCGCGCGCTGGAAGAGCGGGCACTCGTCCGCTCTCCCGCGACTTTTACTGAATCGGCCTGTTAGCTGGCTAATTCAACTCCTCCCAGTTATGCCCCTGGAACAACCCTAACTTATCTGGCTCAATTCTAGCATCCTAACTTATTAGCTAACTAAAATTTAGTCAGATAAGTGGCAAATATTAATTTAGTTGGCTAACTTCTGAGTTACCAATATAAATCTACATGAATCACCACTGAACGTCAGCGATACTCATCTAATCAGAAATAAATCAAAAACAGCACGTGGCTGCTGTGATCGTTGACGAATTGTATTTCACTGCGTTTTTTAAACAATTTTTTTTACTATCTTCAAAGTGTGTACTTTAAAAATAATCACTTAATTACCCTACATTCTGTGAAACAAAACTTTCAAAAATAATTTCTTGCAAAGAATTCTTTTTTAAAAAAAGTTGTTTGAAAAAACGTTTGTGGAGAGGTGGAAATTTCATATATAATGTAGGCAACTCAATACCAATACATAATTGGAATATAATCATCAATTCCCACCACCTCCACTAGAACAATTATTTATATTTTTTTTAGAAAATTTTTTTGACGAAAGATTATAAATTCCAAAATGTTCAAGGGACAACCGTGTGGGAAAAAATTTTTTTTTCTTTGAAGTAGAAAAAAATACCAACTTAACTTAAAGCGGGTCCATCTTAGACTTCCACACTGGCGTAGTAAATGTCCAATGATTTTAAATCACTCCCGACACAAACAGTTCGTGTTTCAGATATAACTCCTTCCTCAGGGGAATGTCTTCAATGATGTTCGCCAACCTTGAAGAATTCTGTGCCTCGCCAAAACATTTTTCAAAGTGTGATTCAAGTTTAGCTGGAAATCAAAAGTAGTTGTTCGCCGCATCTGGTTCGGAAAGGAACACAGCCAGCCAGATGCGGCGAACAACTACTTTTGATTTCCAGCTAAACTTGAATCACACTTTGAAAAATGTTTTGGCGAGGCACAGAATTCTTCAAGGTTGGCGAACATCATTGAAGACATTCCCCTGAGGAAGGAGTTATATCTGAAACACGAACTGTTTGTGTCGGGAGTGATTTAAAATCATTGGACATTTACTACGCCAGTGTGGAAGTCTAAGATGGACCCGCTTTAAGTTAAGTTGGTATTTTTTTCTACTTCAAAGAAAACATTTTTTTTTCCCACGGTTGTCCCTTGAACATTTTGGGATTTATAATCTTTCGTCAAAAAAATTTTCTAAAAAAAATATAAATAATTGTTCTAGTGGAGGTGGTGGGGATTGATGATTATATTCCAATTATGTATTGGTATTGAGTTGCCTACATTATATATGAAATTTCCACCTCTCCACAAACGTTTTTTCAAACAACTTTTTTTAAAAAAGAATTCTTTGCAAGAAATTATTTTTGAAAGTTTTGTTTCACAGAATGTAGGGTAATTAAGTGATTATTTTTAAAGTACACACTTTGAAGATAGTAAAAAGAATTGTTTAAAAAACGCAGTGAAATACAATTCTTCAACGATTACAGCAGCCACGTGCTGTTTTTGATTTATTTCTAACTTCTGAGTTAGCCAGCTAAACGCTTTTTATTATGGACCTCATAATATTTCCCCACACAAACAGGCCCAAAGTGAAAGGGCTAGGTAGTGTTGAAAAACCCAATAGTCATGCTCCTCAATTCAAAATATGAATTGGCCTCCGTGTTCTAAAAACCCACCCCCATCCGCGATCAGATCTCTGGACCAACACCTCCCAGCTGTAATTGGGCCCCTGGATTCACAACTGTACTACCTACCACCCCAAACCTCTATTTACTTGCTTCAAAGGTCTCCTCAATCTTCACCAGCAAGATGGAACTGGTTTCCCTCTTGCTAGCTGTAGCATCATATATAAAACAGCATGGCAGATGCTGACCCAAATGCCAAAACATGTTCTTTCAGTTTCTTCTCCTTTGTTTTCTCCAGTCTCATTTTCTTCCCGCTACATCTCCTCCTCATATTTCCATCTTCCCCAGCCCTCCCTCTCCTTGCAGATAATCTCTCCCCATCCAGCCCAATGTTCATAAGTACTGTCCCATTTAAAAGTAACATAACAGAGAAAAATACAAGCAAAAAAATAAAACAAAACGCATGAGAACCCAAGTCCGCGGGGTGGTGGGCAGGATTCCCGAGGACTATCATCCTGCTGTCCTAAGAGAACACCTGTTACAGGTAAGCAACTGCGCTTTCTCCTGAGACAAGCAGAATGGTAGTCCTCACAGATGGGTGAATATCAAGCTCCAGGTTAACCCCAGCAACAACCAAGACCAACAGTTACCCAACAAGGTGCCAACGGGCATAACAACTCCAGTGCTGTTGGTCAGTAGGGAGACGGCCTGGTTCCAATCAGGGGCCCTAGGAAAGAAGATTTGGGTTTAAGCCTGGAAAAGATTGCATAGGACAGATTGGCCGAAGGCACTGCCTAGCCAACCATCTTTGTCTAAGCAGTCGTGGGCAGCGAATGTGTGCAGGGAACTCCACGTTGCTGCCTGGCAAATGTCAGCGACTGGAACTGCCTGCAGGTGGGCTACTGACGTTGCCAAGGCCCTCACAGAGTGAGCTTTGATTTGGCTTTCAAGCTGAAGGCTCGCTTGTGCATAGCAGAAGGCGATGCAGTCCGCTAGCCAGTTAGAAAAGGTCTGTTTTCCCTGTTTTCTGCAGCTCCCAGCCTGTTGTTATCGAAAGAAACAAAGAGCTGAGTGGATTGCCTGTAACTCGCTGTGCGTTCCAAATAGAAAGCTAGAGCCCTCTTGCAATCCAACATATGGAGAGTCCGTTCACCTGGATGGGAATGAGGCCTTGGAAAGAATGTAGGCAAAACAATAGACTTATAGATGTGAAAATCAGTTACAAGCTTAGCAGGAATCTAGGGTGTGTACGCAGGTGGGTATGTGACCAAGGCCTGAAGCTCACTAACTCTACGAGTTGAAGTGATCACCACCAGGAATATAACTTTCCAGGTGAGGAACTTCGTGTCACAGGAGCGCAAGGGCTCATAGGGAGGACGCATGAGCTGTGTCAGCACAATGTTGAGGTCCCAGTGCCCCTTTGCAGGAGTCGCTCTTGACCAGTCATCCAAGTAGGGGGAAGACATGAACCGCATGGCACCTGAGGTGTGCTGGCAACATTGCCAAGCACTTGTGAAGATACGAGGGGCTGAGGTCAAGCCAAAGGGCAGCACCCTGTATTGGTAGTGAGTCTTCCCCAGCACAAAGCGAAGGTACTTTCTGTGCTTGGGGAAGATGGCAATGTTGGTGTATGCGTCTTTGAGATTGAGGGAGCAGATTCAGTTTCCTCTTTTGAGGAGGGGAATCAGGGTGCCCAGAGAAACCATTTTGAACTTTTCTCTGGCAAGAAACTTGTTCAATGCTCTGAGATCGAGAATGAAGCGTAAACCCCCAGTCCTCTTTGGTATAAGGAAATACCTCAAATAGAACGCTTGGCCTTGCTGAGGACGAGGAACGGGCTCTACTGCTCCTGCCGCAAGAAGGGCAGATAGCTCTGTTTGAAGTATGACTTGCTGGGCGGATGAACCCCAAGATGGACATGGGGAGAGTCCCCTGGGATACTTCTGAAATTGAGACCATACCCCTGGCAAATTATGGTAAGGACCCAGTGGTCTGAGGTGATGGCCGCCCAGTGGTGGGCAAAGCAAAGTAGTCTGCCTTCCACTAGGGGATCCTGCTTCAGGGGTACATCTTGCTGGGCCATGCTCCCTTGCTGCCAGTCAAAAGCCAGTAGCCGGAGTCTGCTGGGGGGGCCAGGCTCCCGCTGTTGACGGGAGCGGACCCTGGAGCTAGCACGGGGTGTGCGAGTCTGAAAGGCAGGGGGTAATATTTCCTCTGCCTGTAAAAGGACTTCCTGGAGCCAGGTCTGGTAGATTTCCTGGCAGAGGATGGAGGGTCTGAAGCACTAGTGGAGAGTTGTTGAAGGGTTTCGTGGTGATCCTTCAACTGAGCAATCGCATCTCTGACCTTATCTCCAAAAAGGTTTTCACCTGTATGTGATAGGTCAGCCAGCTTCTCCTGCACCTCTGGTCAAAGATTGGAAGCACCGAGGCAGGCCATCCTATGGGTGCAGATTCCCACGGCAGCCACTCGAGCTGCTGTGTCAAAAACATCATAGGTGGATTTCACCTCATGTTTCCCGGTTTCCAGACCCTGCTGCACAGCTGCAGAGAATGACTTCCACAGGTTTTGGTTGTACTGAGTCATGTACAAATGGTAGGAAGTGATACTGGCAATAAGCATAGCACCCTGAAAATCTTTCCTACCCAGAGCATCCAGTTCCCTATGCTCCCGCCCCAGAGGGGCAGAGGCATGGATGTGGGAGCGTTAGGCCTTTTTGAGTGTGGACTCCACAACTACAGACTGGTGAGGGAGATTACACCTCTCAAAACCTAAGGCCTGCTGTACTAGGTAGGTGGCATCTGCCTTCCAATTCACTGGGGAGATGGATATCGGGTGTGTCCACATCCAAAGGAGAAGATCCTTAAAGATGTCATGGATGGGAATAGCTCTCATCTCCTTAGGAGTGCTGACAAATCTGAGGACCTCCAACATTATATTTCACGCATCCTCCTCAGCGAGAAGCTGGAAGGGGATAGCTTCGGCCATGGCCCTGACAAACCCGCAAAAGAGAGGTCCTCTGGAAGGGACAGACGCCTTTCTTCCGGTGGTGAAGGCTCTGGACAGGGGGTCGTCAGAGACCTCAGATGAGGATTCTGAAGGTCATAAGGGCCTTCTTCCTCGCTGAGGTAATCGCGGGACCTACGTGGGTGAGGCCTGCGCGAATCCCTGGCCCTGGGCTCTGAGGACCGCAAAGGCACAGAGGTCATCGATCACTAACAGGGGCACCGGGGCTCATGTGGGGCCAGAGGGTCCAGGCAAAGGCCCAGGAAACCAAGGCTTTGGGACTGCGGCACAGACGCATCTCCCTCCTCAGAGGACCCAATGATGGGAATCGCTCCTAAGGGAGGCATCTGTGGCCGCTGGGAAGCTAAGGGTCCCTCGGGCACCGGCTACGTTGGGAGGGCACCCAAGAGGACGCCCAGATGCTCGAGCAGGGGCACCAAGATAGACGGCAAAGGCTCCGGCACCAGTATAGAGGGCAGTGGTGGGGTGGCTCAATGCTCCGTAGAGCTCGGAGCACCGCTCTCTGCACCCGCGATCCAACTCCTCCTGGAATTCCGGTGAGGACAGGACTGAGGGAAGGGGATGAGGCGTCACGTTGTCTCCTTGGTTCTTTGAGGGGGCACGTTGCCTAGCACAGGTGTCGGTGGGGAACACCTGTGACTAATGAGTTTATTGGAGGATGGTGCCTCCATACCATGGGGTCGAATCAGTGGTGGTATGGCAGCCGCTGACACCGCGCCAGAACTAGAGCCATGTGCTGACAGAGATCGGTGTCTATGCTTGCGGGATTACCCACGGTGCTTGGCCCGGTCTTTCCCTGGCGCTGAGGAGGTAGAGGATCCCGATATCCTGGAAATCGGTGAAACCATAGGGGATTGGTCACCGGCTCCTCGGTCTGTAGTCTATGCCATCGGGGGTGTGGCGAGGAGAAGCATAACGAACAGATCCCCTGGACCCCCGGGTTATTGATGACTCCACCGTGAGAGTGGATAGAGATTTTTTGGAACCAAAAGGTTTCTCCATTTTGTCGAGGCAAGCACGACGGCCCTTGGGGGGTCGTCTGAAGTCACAGCTGATACCCTCAGACGTCGTGCGATGTCTCCAGGCAGAGGATGCAAACCTCATGCGGATCCATGATGGACATAGTCTGCGGACACTGGGGCACCAACGAAAGCCGGACACTACCATGAAAAAGAGCCGGTGTGCGGTCAATGACCAGGGGCCACCAGGAATCGACCGCGAGGAAGGAAGAAAAATGTTTACATACCGTGCCTAGGAGGATACATTGACTGTGAAGGAGGACCCAATGATAGATCAAAGAAAAATTGAAAATTTAAAGCACAAAAAGGCAAAAAGAGCAGAGCTCCAAAAACCATGAGGCAACTGCACCGTGGGAAAAAGAGAATGAAGGGGGACCTCGTGTGGACTCACGGATAGTGGCATGCTGGGCATGCTCAGTGTGCTAGTCAAAGCTTCTAGAAACTTTGACAAAAGTTTTCTCTGCTGGGCTCCATCTGATGATGTCACCCATGTATGAGGATTACCATCCTGCTTGTCCTAGGAGAATACAAATTACTGAACAGGCTTATTCTTGTAGCCAAGTACAATACATTTCATTCATCAGTTGTTTGATATTTGACTGCAGCATCCATGTACTTCCTTGAAATCAGCAAATCCTGCTGCATATTTATAGCATGACAAAATTTGGTGTTATCAGCATAAATGGCAATAGCAATGTTTATTCCTAGAATCCTTTATAAAAATGTTTAAAAATAGTGGTCTTGACAAAAACCCCTGCAGAACACGATCTTATCACCTTATTACAATCAGTCATTACTCATCTCAACATTCCTGTATTACCACTGTTCAGCCTGATACACCTCTGATGTTTCTACACATAAACTTCCTCTCTGAAGCTATGTTTTTCCCTGATCTTCATCTTACACCCTCAAAACGCTCAACAAGATATTCAAACATCTGCTTCATAAAAAACAGAACACCAAAGAAACAAATCCAAAATACATATTTATTTATCTTCTTAAAAAACAACAACAACAACAACAAAACCTAAGGATGGCTTCTCTGTTAGTCCTTTTCTGGGTTCTTCCTCTTCCTTGTTTCTCCTGCTGAAGGAGCAAGAGACTGCAAAAGGCAAAAGAGAAAAAAAACAAAAACATTAGAACACACTTTTCCCTCCTTCCCACATTTGAATGTGCTTCTCTTGTGTTGCCATGAAGTCAGATATGCATATTCACCATCAGATAAGTGAGGACAATAGCAATAAATTAAAATGGACTCATGACAAGACACATGAGAATTCTCTCTCATATACCAAGTGCATGCAACATCACAAATGGAAACTGCATTTAGCAATAAATTGGCAAAGCCCCTGGTAGAGGAAAAAGACAAAAGTATACTGGTGACATTAAATCCACACACTTTAGTACAGAACTACCATGGTACAAAGAGAAGGGTAGGGACAAATACACACACCAATTTCATATAAACACAAACCAGACATCGTTACAGAAGCCAAACTTATTGGACAGCAAGTCCACAAAATAAGACTTGATAAAGAACAAAACAGGTTTGGTAGAAACATACACTTAAGTATATAAAGGAAGCACAATCCATACATAAAGCGATTTTAAAAGCCACTTACCCTTATAAATGGCTATTTACAAGGGTAAATAGGCTGTCTTAAAATTACCCTTCCTGTATGTGGGTAAAAGTATACATATTGTGGCAGGTTGCACATACTTTTGCCCACATTGTGAGGAGCACAAGGAATTTAAAAAAAAAAAAAAAAAAGACAGGACCACTGAAAAAAGGAACCCAATAAAACAATGCAAAAAATAAAAAGAAGGGTTACCTAATATTAATTAGGAAATAAATAAAAAAAAACGTCAAATATTACAATAAAGCAGAGTTGCTTACCTGTAACAGGTGTTCTCAAAGGACAGCAGGATAACAGTCCAATGGAGCCCGGCATGGAAAACTTATGTCAAAGTTTCTGGAACTTTGACTAAGTCTCACTGAGCATTATACCAAGCAGCCATGCAAAGTCTCTTCAGTCTAATACAATAGCAAGAATAATCAAACTATGAGGTAGAGACCCAACTCCATGGGGAGGTGGGCTCGTCTCATGAGGACTGACAATCTGATGTCCTCTGAGAATACCTGCTCCAGATAAGTAACTTTTGTCTCTGAAGTCAAGCAGGATGGTAGTCCTCATACATGGGTGAATACCTAGCTATAGGAAAGCCCCCCAACAAAAAAGGGGTCAACTAGTGCCAATGTTTTTGTAGGAAATAAGCCATTTTTTATATTGTATGTACTCTAAAAAGGGGAGGGGAGAGGGAAGCCTGAACCAAAACAACAGGTCCTAGGTGGGAACAGAGTTGCATTCTACACCTCAAACAAGTTCCAGAGGACAGACTATCTCAAAAATAGTGTAATGTGAAAGCAGAGTTGCTTACCTGTAACAGGTAACAAACAGGATGGAGCCCAATCATGGAATACTTTTGTCAAAGTTTCTAGAACTTTGACTGGCACCTACTGGCTATGCCCAGCAATGCACTGACCCTGCATCCAGCAGGGGTCCCCCTTCAGTCTCGTATTATAGTAAAAGTACGTGCAAAAAATAAAATAAGAAAACGTAAAAACCCAACTCCGCGTGGTGGCAGGCGGGTTTCATAAGGACTAACATCCTGCTCTCCTGTGAGAACACCTGTTATAGGTAAGCAACTCTGCTTTCTCACAGGACAAGTAGGATGGTAGTCCTCACATATGGGTGAGTACCAGGCTGAGGATGCCCGAGCAAAGCACCAAATGCACCCAAAGACATTCAACAGGCACAACAACAGGGGTGGAAATTTGGTTAGGAGGGCATCCTGAATGGGTCCGTGGAAAGATGTTGGGAAGTTAAACTGAAAACAAGTTGCGTAGAATGGACTGGCCAAAGATGGAATCCTGTGTGCCAGCCTTATCTAAGCAATAATAGGCTGCGAAAACATGAAGAGAACTCCAGGTAACAGCCTTACAAATATCAGCAAGGGGCACCGAATGGAGATGCGCTATTGATGTCACCATGGCCTTGACAGAGTGTGTGTTTACACGGTCTTGTAGCGGAATGCCTGCTTGCTGGTAGCAAAAAGAAATGCATTCCACCAACCAGGAGGAGAGGGTCTGCTTTCCCACAGCATTTCCCAATTTGATGGTATCAAAAGAAACAAACAATTTAGTGGATTTCCTGTGGGCCGACGTGCGGTCCAGATAGAAGGCTAGAGCATGTTTGCAGTCCAAGGAATGCAGAGCCTGTTCTCCTGGGTTTGAATGGGGCCTGGTAAAAAAGGTAGGTAAGATAATAGATTGGTTAATATGAGATTCCGACACTACCTTCGGCAAGAATTTAGGGTGAGTGCGGAACACTAATCTTGTCATGCAGAATTTTAGTGTAAGGCGGGTAGGTAACTAATGCCTGTAATTCACTAACTCTGCGAGCGGACGTGATCACAAGAAGAAAAACTAGCTTCCAGGTGAGATAGTGGAGAGGCTCAAACGGAGGTTTCATTAGCCGTCCCAAAATCACATTAAGGTCCCAAGCAGGGGCAGGAGGGCGCAGTGGAGGTTTTAAATGGAGCTAGCCTCTCATGAAACGTGATACTAAGGGTTGCGTTGAAATGGAGACATTTCCTATACCCTTATGGTACGCAGACACTGCACTAACATGCACCCTGATAGAGGAAGTTTTTAGGCCTAACTCTGACAGGTGCCAGAGGTAGTCCGGGAACCTCGCAATGGAACAAGTGAAGGGGTCTATGGACATGGAAGTACACCAGACTGTAAACCTCTTCCATGTAGAGCGATAAGACCTTCTCGTTGAAGGCATTCGTGAAGCCACAAAAACTTGGGATACCAACTCTGAAAGGTTAAAAGGTTGGAGTATTAACCTTTCAACATCCAAGCCGTCAGAGACAGAGCTTGGGGGTGACACAGATACCCTTCATTCTGAGTGATTAGATGGGGATCCTTCCCTAGAGGAATGTGTCGTTGTACCGATAGGTCCTCGGGGATTGGAAACCACACCTGGCGTGGCCAGTGGGGAGCTATCAGAATCATTAATCCCTTGCCCTGCCGGAGCTTCAGGAGGGTCTTTGAAATGAGAGGAAGTGGAGGGGACGCATAAAGGAGACCACTGGCCCAGGAGAGGGTGAAGGCATCTCTTGGTTGCGAGTGATGACTGCTAATGAGAGAGCAGAAGTTGTCTACTTTGTGGTTGTGGACGGACGCAAAGAGGTCTAATCGAGGGTAACCCCAACGTTGGAATATCGTGTCTGCTACCGTGGGGTTGAGAGACCACGCGTGTGGATGGAAAGTGTGACTCAGCTTGTCCACCAACACATTGTCCACTCCTAGCAAGTAGGTTGCTTTGAGGCACATCGAGCAGGAAAGGGCCCATGCCCATATCTGTGCAGCTTCCTGACACAGGAGGTAGGAGCCCATTCCCCCCCTTGTTTGTTGATGTATCACATCGCAACCTGATTGTTGGTTTGAATCAGGATGGCTTTGTTTGATAGGCAATCCTGAAAGGCCTTGAGGGCATACCTGATCGCCCATAGCTCCAGGAAATTTATCTGGTGTTTGGCTTCCTCTGGAGACCAGGTTCCCTGAGTCTGCAGGTTGCCTACATGTGCACCCCACCCAAGGTTGGATGCATTTGTTAAGATAATTTGAGGATCTGGAGCCTGAAATGGAAGGCCTTGAATGAGATTGGAGTGGTGCATCCACCAGGGTAGTGTCAGACGGAGCTGTTTGGAAACCTGGATAATGCTGGACATTGGCTGACAAGCTTGAATCCACTGGCATTTTAAGGTCCACTGCATTACTCTCATGGCTAGGCGAGCCATTGGAGTGACATGAACCGAGGATGCCATGTAACCCAGCAGTATGAGGAAGTGACGAGCAGTTGAAGATACTCGAGTCTGTAGTTGATGCGCCAGAGATGTTATGGTGAAAGCACGATCCTGGGGGAGGAAGGCTTTTGCCTGCATAGTGTTCAGGTCAGCCCCTAAAAAGGATAGGGTTTGGGATGGAACTATCTTGGATTTGGGATAGTTGATTAGAAACCCTAAGGAGATCAGGATGTCGATAGTGAGACACAGGGAGGGTTAATGCGCCCTGCTGAGTCGGAGCCCTTATCAACCAATCATCGAGATAAGGGTAGACATGCACAACCTGATTCCTGAGGAAGGCTGCGACCACCACCAGACACTTGGTGAATACTCGTGGAGCGGACACCAGGCTGAATGGTAGTACACGGTACTGCAAATGATGAGGGCCGACCAGGAATCGCAGGAACTTGCGATGAGATGGAGTAATTGAGATGTGTGTGTAAGCGTCTTGGAGATCTAGAGAGCATAGCCAATCTCCTCTTTGTAGAAGAGGAAGTAGAGAGCTCAAGGTTACCATTTTGAATTTTTCTCTGTGCAAAAATGTGTTTAGTGCACGGAGGTCCCATATTGGGTGTATGCCACCTGACTTTTTTGGTATTAGAAAATACCGGGAATAAAACCCCTGCCCCTGCTGGGAGAGAGGCACTGGTTCTATTGCTCGGGATTTGAGGAGGGATGAGATCTCCTGTTCGAGCAAGGGAGAGTGGTCGGACATCCCCCACGTCAGCAGAGGTGGAGAGTTCACTGGAACAGTCAGGAAATTTAGGTGGTAACCCTGAGTGACTATTGCAAGTACCCACTGGTCTGTGGTGACTGTATGCCAAGCACTGTTGAAGTGGCAGAGCTGACCGCTGACTGATATGGATGGAAGAGGAGGTAGGCTTACACTCTTCTAGGAAGGAGTCAAAACCCTGACGCTGGTCCAGGATGAGAAGCTGGCTGAGACTTTTGAGGCCGAGTCTGCCTGGATTGACCTTTTTAGTAAGGTCTGGATGGGCGTCCTCTAGAAGCCGGAGGATAGAATTTCCTTGGCTTGTAGGTCGGCCTCTTAGAGTCACGTCTGAAAGTTCTCTTAGGGGCAGAAGGGAACTCAGACGGTACAGGAGAAAGCTGGCACAGCGTTTCATGGTGGTCCTTCAACTGCGCCACAGTCTCTCAGATCTTTTCCCCCGAAGAAATTATCGCCCACACAGGGTAGATCTGCTAACCTGTCTTGGACTTCTGGTCTTAAGTACGAGGATTTGAGCCAGGCCCATCTTCTTGCACTAATTCCCGCTGAAGACACTCTAGAGACAGTGTCAAAGGTATCATATGCAGCGCGGACCTTGTGCTTTCCAGCATCTAGACCTTTCTGAAACAGAGTATGGAGTCTGGAGCTGCTCTGGTAAAGAACCAGAGAAGTCCTGGATCCTTTTAAAAATATCTCTGTTATACTTGGTCATATATAACTAGTAAGAGGCAATGCGAGATATGAGCTTGAAGCCATGGAAGACACGCCTGCCAAAAGCATCCAGGGATTTTTGTTCCTTCCCTGGATGTATGGAGGAATGAGGTTTTGAACATCGTGCCTTCTTCTGGGCTGATTCAACAACCATAGAATGAGGATCCAACTGTGACTTTTGGAACCCATGAGCTGACTGCACCAGATAGGTGGCATCTGTCTTGCAGTTGACAGGTGTGACCGAACATGGGTGTTCCCAGTTTCTCTTTAGGAGACCAAACAGGATTTCATGGATAGGTATGACATGATTTCCTTAGGAGCAACTAGAAATTGGTGTACTTCCAGCATCTTGTACCTAGAGTCCTCTTCTGTCTGAAGCTGAAAGGAATTGGTTTCAGACATTTCCTTGATGAAAATAATAAAAGACAGATCTTCTGGTGGCGAGTGTTGCCTTTCATCTGGGAAAGAGGGCTCTGATGGTAGATCATCTGTATCCTGGGACGAATCATCGGTCCAAGGATTATAGGGCTGATCTCCAGCAGGGAGAAATGGTGCTAATCTGAAGGATCATGCCTAGACATCGACAGCATCGGAGGTGGCACCAACGGCATTGAAGGAGGCATCGACGGAGGCATCTATGGCATCAGGAGGCACCGAAGGGACCGGTGGTAAGATCCCAGACAGTGGAATGGGTATCTGTGTTTCCTCCTCATCCGATGATAATGGAATCGGTTTGTAGAAGGCACTGGACCCCACCGGTGCTCTCTGTTCCATCGGAGGCAGGGGCACCGATCAACACATCCAGTCTACCCAGTAACAGTGCGAGCGCTACGGGAATCGGATCGGTGACCGGCTCGGGGACTGGTACCGGCATCGATGGAGGTTGGAAGCCCTGAAGTGCTTTACCGATGACCTCTTGGATCATCCGATCCAATTGCTTGCGGAAGCCTGGGGCATGGAACCCCGGCCCCGGAATAGGAGCCAGCACTGGCGTAGCCGGAGCGTCCACCAGTGAAGGTGGAATCGTGGATCCTGGCACCACTGAAGGTGGGGAACGCCTCAGTGACCCGGTCACAGAAGAGGATGGGGCCTTTTCTGGATGGGGCTTCTTTGTCGGTGGCTATGTCGACGTCGATGCTGAGGACTTGCCTGGATCAACGGACTGAGCCTTCCAATGCCTGTGTCGCCGCTTTTCGCAATGCTCTCCTCAGTCCTTTTCTTGAGGAGGTAATCGACACTTTTGGAATCGTCGACGCCAGTCGAACAGCAGCAGTGTCCCGGTGCTGGCGAGTAGTCGATGGCACCGGCTCAGACGACATCGAAGCTATAGATGGAGTCAGGGTTTTTAACTGAAAGAGAAAGTCCATTTTCTCTAAACGAGCCTTACGGTCCTTAGGTGTCATTTGGGCACATTTGGTGCAAGTAAGGACATCGTGGTCGGACCCCATGCGGGTCAGTGATGGACATTGTTCGAGTACAGTCAGGGCACTGACGAAAACCCGACGCCATGGCTCTGACAAAAATTTAGCCGCGGTGCAGTCGATGGCCAGTAGGCCCCAAAGGAATAACTTGACAGTAATCGACCACAACAAGGGTAAAACCTTACCTTTTGACCGAGGAATATGGATATCAATAGGGGGACCCCTATGGGGTAGAATTTTTTGAAAATTTTGAAAGACGTTCCGTGAGGAAAATTCCTATCAGGAATCTCAAGAGAGCTCCATAACCCGCGTGGCTACTGCTGCGCAGAAAAAAGAAGACTGAAGGGGGACCCTGCTGGATGCAGGGTCAGTGCATTGCTGGGCATGCCCAGTAGGTGTCAGTCAAAGTTCTAGAAACTTTGACAAAAGTATTCCATGATTGGGGTCCATCCTGATGATGTCACCCATATGTGAGGACTACCATCCTGCTTGTCCTGTGAGAATGCATGGACAGAACTCCACGTCGCAGCCTTGCAAATCTCCTCCATGGGGTGTGATCGTGAGCCGCTGACACTGCCATGGCTCGGACAGAATGAGCCTTGACATAGCACACAAGAGTCAAGCCCACCCAAGTGTAACAGGAGGAGATGTAATCTGCTAGCCAATTGGAAAGCATCTGCTTGGCAGTGGTGATTCCCATCTTACCCTGGTCAAAAGAAACAAAAACTTGGGTGGACTTTCTATGGGTTTCTGTCTGCTCTAAATAGAAGGCCAAGGCACTCCTGCAGTCCAAATTGCAGAGTTTACTCACACTGGTGAGAATGAGGCCTAGGTAAAAATGTTGGAATGACAATTGACTGGCTAAGATAGAATTCGGATACCACCTTAGACAGGAACTTAGGGTTCATATGCAAGACCAGCCTCTCAAGAAATAATTTAGTGTAAGATGGATAAGTCACTAAGACTTGAAGTTCACTGATCCTGTAAGCTGAAGTAACCGTATGTCAGATACTTCAGGTCAAAGGAACGCAATTGCTCAAAGGGAGCTATCAGCAGCTGGGACAAAACCACATTGACGTGCCATGACAAAGTAAGAGGTTTGATGGGGGCTTCAAATGAAGCAAAACTCACATAAAGCATTCAACTAAGGGCTGTACAGAGATGGGCTTACCTTTTGCATTGTGATGATATGCGCCAACTGCACTATGATGAACCCTGACTGAGTTGGTCTTAAGACCAGTTATAGAATATAGTCAAGCAGTTTTTGAGTTGAGCAAGAGAAGGGATCTAAGGCCCTTTTCTCACGCCACACAGTAAACCTCTTTCATTTCAGTCCATAGGACTTTCTGGGGGAAGGCTTTCTGGAAGGTAAGAGAACACGAGACCATCTTCAGAAAGTTCAAGTGATTGTAGAAATAACTTTTCAACATCCAGACACTGAGTGAGAGATCATGGAGATTGGTATGATGCAACTTGTCTTGATCTTCAATAATGAGATTTGGGAAATCCCCAGTCTGATTAGATTCTGGATGGAAATCTCCCACAGGAAACAGAACCATGACAGCAGAAAAAGACTGTATGGCCCATCCTGTCTGCCCATCCGTCCAATTAATTTAGCATTTTAATTCTCATCACTTCTTTAGAGATCCCCTGTATTTATCCCATGCTTTCTGGAATTCAGATACTATTTTTGTCTCCACCATTTCCACTGGGGGAGCTGTTTCAACACATCCACCTCTTGTAAAGAAATATTTCCTATCATTACTCCTGAGCCTTATTACTCTTTAAGCCTTATTTCATAACCCCTTGGTTCTAGAGCCTCTTTTACAATGAAAAAGGCTCAGCTTCTGTGCATAAGAACATGCCATACTGGGTCAGAGCAAGGGTCCATCAAGCCCAGCATCCTGTTTCCAACAGTGGCCAATCCAGGCCGTAAGAACCTGGCAAGTACCCAAAAACTAAGTCTATTCCATGTTACTGTTGCTAGTAATAGCAGTGGTTATTTTCTAAGTCAACTTAATTAATAGCAGGTAATGGACTTCTCCTCCAAGAACTTATCCAATCCTTTTTTAAACACAGCTACACTAACTGCACTAACCACATCCTCTGGCAACAAATTCCAGAGTTTAATTGTGCGTTGAGTAAATAAGAACTTTCTCCAATTAGTTTTAAATGTGCCACATGCTAACTTCATGGAGTGCCTCCTAGTCTTTCTATTATCCGAAAGAGTAAATAACAGATTCACATCTACCCATTCTAGACCTCTCATGATTTTAAACATCTCTATCATATCCCCCCCTCAGTCGTCTCTTCTCCAAGCTGAAAAGTCCTAACCTCTTTAGTCTTTCCTCATAGGGGAGCTGTTCCATTCCCCTTATTTTGGTAGCCCTTCTCTGTACCTTCTCCATCGCAATTATATCTTTTTTGAGATGCGGCAACCAGAAATGTACACAGTATTCAAGGTGCGGTCTCACCATGGAGCGATAGAGGCATTATGACATTTTCCGTTTTATTCACCATTCCCTTTGTAATAAATTCCCAACATTCTGTTTGCTTTTTTGACTGCTGCATGGAAACCTTTGAGATATTTTAATGTTTCTATCATATCTCCCCTATCTCGCATTTCTCTAAGGTATACATATTTATATCTTTAATTCTGTTCCTATATGCTTAAGAATGAAGACCACTGACCATTTTAGTAGCCACCCTCTGGACAGACTCCAACCTGTTTAATATCCTTTTGAAAGGACGGTCTCCAGGACTGAACACAGTATTCCAAATGAGATCTCATTAGGGACCTATACAGGGGTAATATCACTTCCCTTTTTCTGCAGACCATTCGTCTCCCTATAGAGCCAAGCATCTTTCTTGCTTTTACTATCACTTTATCACTTGTTTGGCCACCTTAAGATCATCAGATACAATTACTCCCAGATTCTGCTTTGTTTGTGCTTAGAAAAATTTCACTTCCAATACTGTACCTTTACCTTGGGTTTCTGTATCCTAAATGCATTAATAGCATTAAATCTTAACTGCCAGACCTTAGACCATGCCTCGAGCTTCACTAGATACCTCATGTTTTCCACTCCTCCTTGGCTATGCACCCTTTTACAGATTTTGGCATCATCGGCAATAAGACAAACCTTTCCTGGCAACTCTTCCATTATATTACTCACAAAAATGTTGAAAAGAACCAGTTCAAGGACCTAACCGTGAGGCACACCACTGGTAACAACTCGCTCCTCAGAGAAAGCGCCATTTACCACTACCCTTTGTTGCCTCACACTCAGCCAGTTTCTAACCCATTCAGTCAAGGGTGTGTGGAATTTAGAAAAAAAAAACAACTTTTTGGGGGTTTTGAGGTCTCCAAATTCTAGGTCAGCTATATTGAAAACAGTGGACTATTTTACATTTTATTCTGCAGAGCTAGTTTTCTGTTCTCTATGTTGCTGCTAACTTAGAAAAAGGTTTATTTTTAGAGAAGCTTTTAGACAGTAGCCATAACCTAGGGCTAACAGTGCCTCTACTGCAAAAAAATACTTGCAACTGAAACTCAACATGATATGATTGATGAAAAAGGGGTGTTGCTTAAGTATTTGGGCTTAGTTTCATGAGGCAATAAGTGATTGAACCAACTGACTGTATGATAATCAAAATAATGATGCATTGATTGGTTATATGATCTGCTAATGAAGAATTTAAAAATATTAGTCCCTATCTAATTTGTATAGGGACAGAGGGAGAGTGCAACTTGCCAATGCCATATAGTTACTTTTTCTAAATAAAAACCCCCTCATAAAGATGACGGGCTGGTTTCTTTCAAGAAGAATTACTTTTATTTACTAATTAAGATAGAACAGAAACTGAAAGTTGCTCGATGGAAGTGAATAATTCCAGGGTCCTCTAACAACTGCGATTAAGCTGCCAGGTTCTTTTTAAACCATAAATCCATGCACACACACACACACGCTCCCTCAGTCTCTCACCAAGTATGTATGTATGAGAATCAGAGGGAGCATATTTTGTTTGTGTCTCTGTGTGCATGTGTATCCCCAGTTCACGACAATATCAGGGTGACAGGTATTGAGAGTGGGGGAATTTTAAAATCCTTATTAGTTTTAATTACTGGGTGTTATTTGATGTCTGCTGTTCTGAAATATTTTATCAATGTTTAGGAATTTTTTTTTAAATTTGTACAGGCACTTCTAATTACTATTATTCTATTCATCAGCTCTTTTGAAATGTATATTTTTTAGTATGCTTTTACTATTCTTTTTTTTTTTTTAATTTATAATTTTATTGAAAATACAGTACATGTACAAAAAGTAACCAAATAACAATACCATGGAAAAAACAACCAAGAATATAACATGTACAGATCAAATACGTTCCAAAACCTTTGGTGAAGTATACTCATGGGCAGCTGAGAACAAATCAAAGACCAACATATGTACCGTCAAAACCATATCCCCATCCCCTTTCCCCCCCCCCACCCCCAATCCAGGTTACCCCGTGAAACACATTGCTCTAAAAAATGTCTGTCTTGGCACCAATAAACCTTGCTAATATATAATCGATCCCTGTGTCCGTGTGTTATCTATGAACCCTTACACCACCAGTCTGAATCAGGGAAAGGCATGCGGGTGTATGTGTGAATGTGCCCAAACAGCAAATGAATTAAGGATGCATCCCCTATGTGATTGGGTTCTGAGCCTTCAGCCAATGCAGCAGCGGCCTCCAGATGATCTGAAAGGATTTTAGCTTGTCCTGTTTGACAGCGGTAAGATGGGATAGGTGGTATTGTCTGTGTAACCTATGAAGCACAACTGCCCTGGTTGGTGTGTCTGGTAGTTTCCATGCAGCGGCCAATTCAGTCCTGGCAGCTATGTATACTTGACTAAGAAATGTGTTGGTATATTTTGGGTATTCGTCAGAGGGAACATGCAACAATACGTTTAAAACGCTCGGGACTCTGAAGCCCGGTACTACTGACTCTAGCCACGCAAAAAGCTTGTGCCAAAAGGAGGTAACCTTTGGGCAGTGCCACCACACATGAATATAGGTAGCAATGTTACCACATCCTCGCCAACACAGATTAGATATGGCAGGTATCATTCTATGCAGTTTATCGGGGGTCAAGTGCCATCTGTACAGCACCTTATAGCAATGCTCTTGTATGGAGGCCACAATAGACACCTTGGACAATTGTAGGAAGATGAGATCCCAATCATCTTTAGAAAGGACTTCCCCGAGGTCCCTATGCCAGGCTTGAATGTGGGTCGCCTCGTAAGGAGACTGATTATTCAATAGTATGAATATTTTTGATAGGATGCCCTTCATTTCATCGGAATGCTCACAATACGACTCAAAGAGCGTTTTAGATGGATGAATCTGGTTGGTCGATATCAGTGAGCGTATAAAATGGCGAACCTGCGCATATGCTAGAACTTGCCCAGAGTCAATGGGCCCTGGGAGAGAGAGGGCTGATATAGTGCGCAAGGTACCTCCCATCAAAACCTGCCCAAAGGTAGTGAGCCCATGCTGTTCCCATTCAGCTAGGCGAGTATTATTTCTGCTGCCTTGGAAAAGATTATTATGGATGCTTTTACTATTCTGATTGATTTATATTTCTTGATTGCATTGTTTTGAGGAATAGTGATTTTCTTCTTTTCCATTATTGCACTGCATACAGAATCTGGCTTGTGGTTTACAGTTCAGTTTTTGTCTGCATGTGAGGTGTGAGAGAGAGACACAGAGGAAGCGTGTGTGTGTGTTTCAGCATGTGAGAGAGACACAGAGGAAGCATGTGTGTGAGAGAGATGGAGGAAGCATGTCTGTATGTGAGAAACACAGAAGTAATGTGTGTGAGAGAAGTTCAGAGAAAGTATGTGTGTGTCTCTGAAACGAACACATGCTCCCTCTGACTCTTACCAAGTATGTATGTGTGTGTATGAGAGAGAGGGAGCATTTTTTGTGTGTGTGTGTGTGTGTGAGTGTGTGTGTGTGTGCAAGTGTGCCCCCCCAGTCCACAACAATCTTAGAATGACAGATATGGAAAGTGGGAGATTTTTAAAATCTTTATTAGTTTTAATTATTGGGTGTTATTTGATGTCTGCTTTTTGAAATATTGTATCAATGTTTAAGAAATTTTAAAATTATATATTTAGGGGGGGGGGGAGACAAAGAAGTATCCACCCCGTGTACCAAATACCCAAGGCAGTGGTTCTCAACTTTTTTTCTGTCGGGACACACCTGACAGATGGTTCTCACATGCGTGACACACTGATCCATGATCGTCACGGGGCTAGATGTAAAAGTACTGTTTGCATCCACGGGAACCCCCCTGACCCACAAAAATGGATGTAAAGCAGAATTATAACATTCCCCATACAATTCACCCTACAAAAAAGATATTCTGGTTCTGGTGTCATCTCAGTAATAGCAACTCAAACTCCTTCTACTTCCAGGCTCAATAGCCCTACTTATGAAAAGACAGCAGCTTACCACCAATGCATGTCCTCTTGAGAAAACACAACAAATAAGACTGATAAAACTCTTACATGCTAGTAAAATATCTCATCTTGGTAACAGACACAGAACCGACCTAACATACTCCCAGGATCTGTAGTAATGCACATAAACTAATCCGCACACAGTTATACCTATATTATGGAATACACTCAAACAGGAGCAACCCTATCTATGAAATGGCAACACTATAAATATTAAATCAGGCCCTAAAAACCAATACACCTCTTATTAGGTTATTAGGAAAACAGAGCTAGCAAGCAGCTATAGATCCCCACACAGAAATAATTGTAAAACTATACTAATAAGCAGAATAAATGTTTCTAAACAGCTATGAACAGAATAACATCCAACAATTAAAAACTCATAAAGGAGGGCGAGCAGGAGCGGAGAGAGAAGCCCCGAGAGTGTCATCGCGGAGGTCGGAGGCAGGACGGTAACCCGAGTCAGCTGCAGGCTGTGCGGCACAGAGGAGCTGATTAGAGGCGGGACCGGAAGCGGCCAATATCAACGGCCAGCGTGCGGCGCGTAGCAGAGCCGGCGCGTCGCTAAAGCCGCGCGCGCTCAAGGGGCGCGCGCAAACACGGGCTTTGCCGGGCTTCGCCGGAGTCGCCGGATCGCCAAGACCAAGTAAGAACTGAAAATTAATGTACTTCTCTCTAAATACCCTCCTTGCTCATAGTCCTTGATTAATTATTAATAGATTCTGCCAAAGGGTGCTTTAGTTTTTTTTTTTTCTTGCTATCCTCTGACATGCCTCCAAAGCGGAAAGGGAGAATAAGAACTTATCCTCCCTTACCAATGCCGTCTCCTGTACAGCAAGAAATCATAAGCTATATGCTCTCCCCTATACCTACATTAAAGAGAGCTGAGGAATCTGGTGTGCCAATAGTTTTGGGGAAATCTATTGACCTTGCAGAGGAAGCGTCTCTTAGCCCTCATATCGGGCTGGCACCACAGCAGAGGGAATTGGAAGGGTTAATAGAACCTGCTTTGGGAGATTTGAGCTACCAACTGAAAGATTGCAGTCCGATGCAATTAAAGTCCAAAACGAAATAGAGACAGACACGGCCACCTCTATCAATTCAAAAGGGGGCGGCAGTAGAAGTCTCTGTTATGGTCCCAATAGGAGTTAAAGACTCTATTCCAACTCAAAGCAGGATGAAATCCCAACCAAACCAGCTGTGGTAACGATGGATACGTTGTGGGACATGATGGCTGGCATGATGGGAAAAATTCAAAATCTGGAGAGGAAAATGAATTCAATGTGTGAAGGAAATTAACAAGATAGTCTGGTAATACAGAAACAGATAAAGGACTCTAATGAACGAATTAAAGCCTTGGAAATCCAAGAGAAGAAAAACTCAGAAATTAGACAAGCATTAGTTAAAGATAAAGAATATTTATCTCGTAGAGTTGAAATGCTAGAAAATAATTCAAAAAGATTTAATTTGAGAATCTTAAATTTTCCTCGTAAAGTAGGAGAAGAACCCTTGATTACTTTTAAAAAGTTTCTCGTTGGGCAACTCGGTTTTTCTGAGGATAGAGCTCCAACTATAAATAATTGCAACTTTCTTCCCCCTACAAGAAATGTGGGTAGATCAGAATTATTTCAAGGAAATTTGTCTAATTTTCTAGAGGATTCTTCCTTGGAAGTAATTAACTGGGGTACACTGCTAGTAACTTTTTATTCATTTTTAGATGTAAATTCTGTCATGAAGAAATATTTCAGCAAATACCCAGTTAAATTTTATGACAAGGATGTTAAAATCTTTCCTGACTTGGCTGTGACCACCCAACAAAGGCGTAAAGCCTTTTTGAATTTTCGCCAAGAGGTTCTTTCATTAGGTTTTTCGTTTACCCTTCGCTTTCCTTGCAAGTGTATTATTAAAAAACAAGAAGCTACATATTTATTTTTCACTCCAGACCAATTAAGGAATTTCTTAAATCAGAATAGGATGCCTACCTCATCCCCTCTATCCATGCAATGATAAATATTGGGTATAGTTAGTATGAATCAATCTTGATTATGTATTATTTCTTATATATTCCCCCTTTGAAAGATAATTATCAAGGATTAGAAAACCCTCCATTTGATTGATACTAATGGTTTATTCTCTAAATGTAATAATTGGTAAGAATTTGATTTGTATAAATGACCATGTTTTTCTGTATACAAATAATGTGATTGTATCTATTATTTGAAAAGTTATAAATAAAGGATATAAAAAAAAAAAAAAAACTAAAAAAAACAACTCATAAAAACTATTAAAAATTCTCCAAACACCAATAAAATATTTCAAAAAAAGCAGACGCATTACATAATAAATAATTAAAATGGCAGTCAATCAAGAAAAATAAACTTAAAAAGCCACCTTTACTTACCCCCTCCAGCAGCTCTCCTACTCCTCTTCCATGCAGGCCGAAGCACACAGCAGAAGCAGTAGAGGCTAAGCTCTATACTCATGGTCCTCTTCCTTAATGCCCATGTCTCTCACACACACACACCATACCAGTCATGCCCCCATGACCAGTTTCTGTCTCTCACACACCAATCATCTCCCAAACAAGTCTTTGACACACACACCAGTCACCTTCCTGAACAGTTTCTCTCATGCCATACACACACACAGGCTTCCCACTCCCGTGTTCTACTTACATATACGGGCTTCTCACTCTCATAATCACTTTCTCTGTCTCACACACACTCACCAGTCTCTCACTCCCATGCTTGTTCTCTCCACATGCACAGGCTTCTCATTCCCATAATCACTTTCTTTCTCTCACACACACCCACACAAACACACACCAGTCACCTGATCTCTCTCATGCATACACACACACAGGCTTCCCATTCCCATGTTCTTTCAGATATACAGGCTTCTCACTCCCATGCTGTGTCTCACACACACCCAGGTTTCTCATTTCCATGTTCGCTCTCCATGTGCACAGGTTTCTCATTCCCATAATCACTTTCTTTCTCTCACACACACCCACACAAACACACACCAGTCACCTGATCTCTCTCATGCATACACACACAGGCTTCCCACTTCCATGTTCTGTCTTACATATACAGGCTTCTCCCTCCCATGCTGTGTCTCACACACACCCAGGTTCTCACTCCCATCCTCACTCTCTTCACATGCACAGGCTTCTCATTCCCATAATCACTTGCACAGGCTTCTCATTTCCCATAATCACACATACATACACACATATATACACACACACACCAGTCTCTCTCTCATTTCCATGCTCGCTCTCCACGCGCACAGGCTTCTCATTCCCTGAATCACATTCTCTCTCTTACATTCACACACACCAGTCTCTTTCTCTCACACACACACCGTCACCTTACCAACCAGTCTCTCTCTCTCATGCATGCACACACACACACACACAGACTTCCCACTCCAATGCTCTCTCACATAATCAGGCTTCTCACTCCCATGCTTTCTTTCACACACATCCCCCCCAAAAGCAGGCTTCTTACGCCCATGCTTTCTCACATACCCAGATTTCTCACTTCAATGCTTTTTCTCTCTCTCACACACACATCAGTCACCTCCCTGACTAATGTTTCACACTCTCACATACACATCAGTCATCTCCTTGAGCAGTCACTTTCATTGTCTCTCACATATACACACACACACACAACAGCTCTCTGACCAGTTTCTCTCACTCACACACATGCTCTCAATCACACGCAGGCTGGCTGCTTCTTTCTCTCACTCACTTCCTCTTCCCCGCCCCTCCCCGAGCACAAATGGTAGCTGCAGCAGCCTCCTCCTCCAGCCCCCGCAAGCCAAGAAAGAAGAATCCCATCGGCCGCGGAAGGCTCATGCTGCTCTCTTCTTTCCCGATTACCGTCTGCTTCAATTGCTCGGGGGCCGATGCTGCAGCCGCCGCTGCTACTTTATCACGAGGCACGGCTCTTTCTCCTTCCCGCGCACCGCGTTTCACTTCCTGTTCCGGGTCATGGGGGGGGGGGGGGGGGCAGGCGCGGGAAGAAGAAAAGGCCCAGCCACAAGTGCCACAGCTTTTTTTTAGCACTGCTGCCGTTCCCACTGGGCTTGAACGTGTTGATAGCCCAGCGGCAACGGCAGCAGGGAAGAAAGAGCAGCGGGAGAGACCCCGAGGATGCGACAGCAGCCGGTGCTTGGCGACACACTAGGGTGTCGCGACACACCGGTTGAGAACCGCTGACCTAAGGTATGCCACTGCAAAGCATAACAAAGCAAAGCAATAACGTAAAACACTAACAAACAGAACACACAAAAATCAAAACAATGCAGAAAATTATCAAAGAAACCAAATTAATCCCTAAATCTCAGTTCTACTGTTTATATGAAACATAGCATTACAAAAACGTTTAGAACGTTATAAAGCTTATTAAATACATAATAAAACATATTCCATATGTTAAAAACATCAAAGTAAAATAGAAAATTACACAGTTTCCAAATCTTACGTAAATATTGCCTACCAAAATATCACAAATTTTGAAAACCCCCCTTAAAGGAGGACATGAGAGGAGAAAACAAACTCTCAATATAAATATTAACACCAACAAATAGCTATCCTTTCCTCCCCACATAAAACAGGAATGAGATTACATTGTAATAAATTGAGAAACTCCCTAAAAAAGATCTCATACATCAGAGAAGCATTTTACTTTAGGAGGGTTGGCTGTCCTTTTTTAATTCTTAGCTCTAGAAAGCAGACAAAATAGCTCTTTCAGGTATCAATTTAAAATCTGCCCCTTTCTAACAGACAACACACAATCTTTTGCTAATATAAAGCCCTATTACATTAAGCACAGGTAAATTATAAATAAAATTGCACTTAGTTTCAGCAAGGCTTTGGATCATGAAGATCCCAGCTCCTCTCCCCATCCCCGCACACAGGCACCCTTTCATATATATATATATACAGGCATACACATACACACTCACTCGTATACAACTACCCATCCTCTCATACATACACACACTCACACCTCCTCATATACTGGCACTTACTCTCACGGGGTCAGTCTCTTGCTTCTTCAGCCGCTGGCTGCACAGCAGAGCCTCTTCTTCTGCTGCCAGCTCCAGGAAACGTCGAGGGCACTGCAGCCCTTTTCTTTGCCACCGGCTCTAGGAGACACCGGCTGCACTGCAGGGCCTCTTCTGCTGCAAGCTCTGGGAGATACTGGTGGTACCATAGGGACTCTTCCTCTGCCACTGGCTCCGGGAGATGCTGGCGGCACCACATTTGCTGCTGGCCTCTCCTTCTGCAGGAGCTCCTTTGCTGGCAGGGAGTGGAAACCCCGCCAGCACGTCATTGACCTGCTGGCGACAATGGCACCCTCTCCCTGATGTTGCCCGGTGCGGACCAACCCCTTCCCCCCCCCTTAGTACACTACTGATGCTTTGAACATGTACTCACTTGTTTGCTAATTGTAGAGGAAGAGTAAACGTGTAATGGGTTGCAGGGGTGGATTTCAAGAAAATTTAGATCTGGGAGATTTTTTAAAAAGCAACCCATGGGGTATCTGACTGACTCTCTCGTGCACTTTCCCTGCAGTGCATGCTTCAACAGCTCCAAAAAGCAAGCCAAACTGACCATTGAGAGGTACATCATGTGACATGGAGCCTGACGAATGGAGTCAAAGTCTCCAACATGAATTTCACATTTTTCCTGAAAAACTAAGCAGCAGTATTCAAGCCCGACACTGGCCGAGTTTCGCTCTGTATGAAGAGCTGCCTCAGGTGCTACTAAAATCAAAATTAAAACACACAATCAGGAACAGTAATAAACATTAAAAGTGTTTAAACTTCACAAATAAAAAATCATAAAATACATCACAATGGCACAAACACATAAAATAATACACATATGAACATTGAAACAGGGTAAAGCAGGATGATATTAAATACTTGTGTGGAAAATCTTTTCATTGTATCTGAATGTGATTGTGTAGGTCAGGTATCAGCAGTGGTATGCATTCATATTATCAACATTCTAAAAAAAAAAAAAAAAAGACAATTTGGTGTCAGTATGAAGCATATCTAAAGCCTAAAGACTCAAAAAAGCAGTATTTATGTAACTGAAGTGTGAGGAAAAAAGTAAAGAATGGATTGGTAACCAAAAAAGATTAAAGGAATGAAAGGGGGGACAAAATGATTGCTTTCTGTGTGTGCGGCAGTAGATATAATAAAGTATTACTCCCACTCTGTGGAGATAACCACATAGAGTCTTTATGATGCACCTTAAAAAATAAATGATAAATAAATAAATAAATGTTGGACAACATACAGTCCTTCACTTTAATTCCCCACTGTAAGAGCGTCGGCACTCCTTTTGGAATTAACATCGCAGGTAATTTCTGGGTTTTCATGCTTACTAAGAATTAATACACCTAAAATTATGTATTGATATCTTTGTGTAAACTGCCCGTTAAATACATTATTTTTTTATTTATTTATATGTTTTTATATACAGAGGTTTGGCACAGGCCTTCACTCCGGTATAGTGCTACTATGTGTCAGCGTCTGAGCATATTTTGGCAGTTCAGCTTGCTTTCCATAGTTTGTAGCTCTCCATATGTGATCCAGCGGGTAAAACAATATTAGAATACACTTTTCAAATCAGTGTGAATGATATGCGTGATGTTGAACTGGAGAAATCATCGGAATGATCCTGATAAAACAAGTAGAATTGTTTTATGAGGTATTTACAGTCTAGCCGTGGTTCTCTTCATCCTATATGTATGAATCACCTCACAATTAGTCCATTCCTTGAGGTATCCTGTCATTTTTTAGCAGGTTTCTCATGTCACATCTAAGGCCCTTAGACACACTCAAATAAATGTGTCCATGAGCATTACCGTTGTATGCATTTAAACCACTGCCTACGGTACGGCTTAATGGTCTGTACGACTTGTTCACTAGAGATTTTTGTTTTAGCAGTCGGTACCAGTTACTAACCAATAAGAGCAATTCATTTTGGTCCACATTTTTATCTCCTAACATATTTTATTTACATTTTTCTATCACACATTTGCATTTTGCACTAACTCCAATTGATCTTAATTTACCCTCCCATCATTCATGTGCAGATACAAGCCAGTATACAGCACTCATTTGTGTTTGCAAGTACAAAGCATTAGTAACTGTATGTTGTCCAACATTTATCATTTTTTTTAAGGTTATAATCGCACCAGAAAGACTATGTGGTCATCAACACAGATATAATAAGGTATTACCCCCACTCTATCTGCTGTCGCACACACACACAGTAAGCAATCATTTTGTCCCCCCTGAATCGTTTTTTGGTTACCAATCTATTCTTTACTTTTTTCCCTCACACTTCAGTTACATAAATATTGCTTTTTTGATCCTCTTTCCAACAGGCTTTAGATATGCTTCATACTGACACCAAGTTGTCTTTTTTTTAGAATGTTGATAATATGAATGTATACCACTGCTGAAACTTGACCTACACAATCACGTTAGAATACAATGAAAAGATTTTCCACACAGGTATTTAATATCATCTTGCTTTACCCTGTTCCAATGTTCATGCGTGTATTATTTAATTTGTTTGTACCATTGTGATGTCTTCACACATATACATGTTTATTTACATATTTTATGATTTTTTTATTTGTGAAGTTTAAACACTTTTAATGTTTATTACTGTTCCTGATTGTGTGTTTTAATTTTGATTTTAGTAGTCCCTGAGTCAGCTCTTCATACAGAGTGAAACTCGGCCAGAGTTGGGCTTGAATACTGTCAGAATAAAGGTTTTTACATATACCGATCTTGTTGTTTTTGGTCGCTACATAGCCATCTTGGATCGGTTCCAGTTTGTTTTTTTGGGTCTAACTAAGTAGCAGAACACACCCTAGAACAGGAGTAAACAAAGTGCTGCAGTCATTCTTCCACCCATGCGATTGTTGGGCCTCCCACAAGTTTGGTTACATCTTATATATTAAATATATCCTGGATTCTTAGTCTGGTGTTAAAGTCTCTTGCAATCAGTTGCCAAATGAGACAAACCACACTGCCAGTTAGTGTCAGAAGCACACAGATATATACAGTCTCTTAGAAACATACTTTGTCTCTTAGGAGTATGTATGTATGAGTCTCCCTCTCTCTGACCCAAAGACACACACATATTCCTCCCTCTTAGCGTGTGGGTGTGATTTTGTGTTACAGAGAGAGAGAGAGAGAAAGAAAACCTGTGTTAGAAAGACTACCCCATATACACTTTAGGTGTGTAACAGAGAGACCCCCCCCCCACCCATACACACACAAATTGGGGCACATTTTAAAAGGTACGCCCAATTTTATAACATGTGCGCGCCCTCAAGGGTGTGCACACTAGTTCACCTTGCACACGCCGAGCCCTTGGGGAGACCAGCTGGCTTTCCCCGTTCCCTCCCCCACCCTTCCCCTCCCTGTCCTGCCCCCCAGCCCGAAACCTCCCCCCCCCCCCCCGTACCTTTATTTCACAAGTTACGCCTGCTAACTTGTGCGCACCGGCCAACTGCCAGCGCGTGATCTCCCGGCCCAGCAGCCTTGGAGAGGCCTCTGGCCACGCCCCCGGACCATCCATTTTTTCAAGCCCCAGGACTTACACGCATCCCAGGGCTTTATGCGCCGCCGGGCCTTTTCAAAATAGACCCGGCGCGCGTAGGGCTTTGAAAATCTGCCCCATTGTGTCAGTGAGAATGTGTAGGCATGCATATTCCACTGTTGTGCTGCTGCTCATGTACTCAAACAGCAAATGTCCCTACTTCAGCACTTTTCTGTCAGTATGTAAAACTAGCCAGGGAGCCGCCTCTGCCATCTATCGGCGGGCTGGGGAACATGCGCGAGCACTGACAGACACACTACTATAAATAAAATAAGAAAAATTGTTAGAAAAAAACTGAAAGGAACACCTACAAAAGTAAAAAGTGTGCATTGTTAAAAAATAGCATTCTAGAAGCACAGTCCAGATGTATTCCACACATTAAGAAACGTGAAAGAAGGCAAAACGATTACTGGCATGGTTAAAAGGGGAGGTGAAAGAAACTATTTTAGCCAAAAGATCTTCATTCAAAAATTGGAAGAAGGATCCAACAGAAGAAAATAGGATAATGCATAAATGTTGGCAAGTTAAATGTAAGACATTGATAAGACAGGCTAAGAGAGAATTTGAAAAGAAGTTGGCCGTAGAGGCAAAAACTCACAGTAAAAACGTTTAAATATATCCGAAGCAGAAAGCCTGTGAGGGAGTCAGTTGGACCGCTAGATGATCGAGGAGTTAAAGGGGCACTTAGAGAAGGCCATCGCGGAAAGATTAAATGATTTCTTTGCTTCGGTGTTTACTGAAGAGGATGTTGTGGAGGTACCCGTACTGGAGAAGGTTTTCATGGGTAATGATTCAGATGGACTGAATCAAATCACGGTGAACCTAGAAAATGTGGTAGGCCTGATTGACAAACTGAAGAGTAGTAAATCACCAGGACCGGATGGTATACACCCCAGAGTTCTGAAGGAACTAAAAAATGAAATTTCAGACCTATTAGTAAAAATGTGTAACCTATCATTAAAATCATCCATTGTACCTGAAGACTGGAGGATATCTAATTTAACCCCAATATTTAAAAAGGGCTCCAGGGGGCGATCCGGGAAACTATAGTCCGGTTAGCCTGACTTCAGTGCCAGGAAAAATAGTGGAAAGTGTTCTAAACATCAAAATCACAGAACATATAGAAAGACATGGTTTAATGGAACAAAGTCAGCATGGCTTTACCCAAGGCAAGTCTTGCCTCACAAATCTGCTTCACTTTTTTGAAGGAGTTAATAAACAAGTGAATAAAGGTGAACCAGTAGATGTAGTATACTTGGATTTTCAGAAGGCGTTTGACAAAGTTCCTCATGAGAGGCTGCTAGGAAAAGTAAAAAGTCATGGGATAGGTGGCGATGTCCTTTCGTGGATTGCAAACTGGCTAAAAGATAGGAAACAGAGAGTAGGATTAAATGGACAATTTTCTCAGTGGAAGGGAGTGGGCAGTGGAGTGCCTCAGGGATCTGTATTGGGACCCTTACTTTTCAATATATTTATAAATGATCTGGAAAGAAATACGACGAGTGAGATAATCAAATTTGCAGATGATACAAAATTGTTCAGAGTAGTTAAATCACAAGCAGATTGTGATAAATTGCAGGAAGACCTTGTGAGACTGGAAAACTGGGCATCAAAATGGCAGATGAAATTTAATGTGGATAAGTGCAAGGTGATGCATATAGGGAAAAATAACCCAAGCTATATTTACACAATGTTAGGTTCCATATTAGGTGCTACAACCCAAGAAAGAGATCTAGGCGTCATAGTGGATAACACATTGAAATTGGTTCAGTGTGCTATGGCAGTCAAAAAAGCAAACAGAATGTTGGGAATTATTGGAAAGGGAATAGTGAATAAAACAGAAAATGTCATAATGCCTCTGTATTGCTCCATGGTGAGACCGCACCTTGAATACTGTGTACAATTCTGGTCGCCGCATCTCAAAAAAGATATAATTGCGATGGAGAAGGTACAGAGAAGGGCTACCAAAATGATAAGGGGAATGGAACAACTCCCCTATGCGGAAAGACTAAAGAGGTTAGGACTTTTCAGCTTGGGTCTAGAACGGGTAGATGTGAATCGGTTATTTACTCTTTCGGATAGTAGAAAGACTAAGGAGCACTCCATGAAGTTAGCATGGGGCACATTTAAAACTAATCGGAGAAAGTTCTTTTTTACTCAACGCACAATTAAACTCTGGAATTTGTTGCCAGAGAATGTGGTTCGTGCAGTTAGTATAGCTGTGTTTAAAAAAGATTTGGATAAGTTCTTGGAGGAGAAGTCCATTACCTGCTATTAAGTTCACTTAGAGAATAGCCACTGCCATTAGCAATGGTTACATGGAATAGACTTAGTTTTTGGGTACTTGCCAGGTTCTTATGGCCTGGATTGGCCACTGTTGGAAACAGGATGCTGGGCTTGATGGACCCTTGGTCTGACCCAGTATGGCATTTTCTTATGTTCTTATGTTTACTATGTATCTGGTAGTGGCCTACAAGGGAAGGTTCAAACTCTCAATAACGTGTGGGGAATTCGTGAAGTAAAGTTAAAAGGCTGATTTTTTTTTTTTTTTAGTGTGACACCTGCCAATAAATTAAAGGATGAGCTAGGGGTGGGTGGGAGAGGGGTGAGAGGGCTGGGAAACACAAACACGCTAACTTCTGTTTATTATCTGCCTTATTGACTATTTAAAGCACAAACACACTAAATAATATATCCCAATAGTTTACTTCTCCCCAACACTTTAAAAAAAATTCCCCAAGCAGAACTTTCTGATTCCTTTCAGCCACCAGCAAGGTGATCCTCTCCTCTCAGTGCTACCACTGGATTGTCACAAGCCCCCAGCCCACCTGTCTTTTAGCTTTAATGAAGTCGTTACAACTGATGGAATCCGAGAATATGAATATAGCAGACCCTTGCCCCAAACTAGGGCAAAGACACCTGAGGCAAGTTTGCTCTTCCCCCCTCTTTCTGCAACAGAAGAGTGGGACCTTCCTGTTCTGAGGGGATGCAAATATATCCATGGCAGGTGGTGTCCCACTGGCCGAATATCTGGTTTGCTATCCCACAGTTCAGGGACTATTCATGGGATTCTAAGGACTGACTCAATCTGTCCACCAGGACTTTTTTTTTTATGACAGACAGGTATGCAGACCCTGAGAAACATATCTTGACAGATGGCCCAGACCCACATCTGGACAGACTCATAACACAGGAGGCAAGAGTCTGTGCCTCCCTGTTGGTTGCCCGATTGAACCAGGATGACCTTGTTGGTCAACCAATCTCTGAAAGTCTTTAGTGTACTGATTGCCCTCAGCTTTAGGAAGTTTATCTGTTAGAACTTTTCTTGAGAAGACCAGGTTGGATGTGTACTCCCCAGCCTAGACTGGATACATCTATTCTAAGAACAATTGTCTGAGAATTTTGGAAGGGATTGCCCCTGACTTGGTTGGACCTATCCCGCCACCAAGACCGGGAGCAGCTGTGTGACATAGATGCTGTCCCATAGGTCATGAGTGTCCTAAAGCTACTGTGACCCGAGGGTCCATTCTGCTCTCCTCATGTGGAGATCTGCCAAGGCAGTGACATGTCCAGGTGACGCCATGAGATCCAACAGACTTGACATGTCCCATGCTGACATTTGCTGACTCATATGGATTCCTTCCACTGTGGACATTAGGATGATAGCTCTTTGTTGCTGAAGGAAGGCTTTTGTCTGAGTCATGTGTAACAGAGCTCCAATAAACTACAATCAAGATGGCAAGCTCAGATGAGAATTGGGGTAATTGATAACAAACCCTAGTAACTCCAACACCCATATGCAGATTGATTTTGCTGCTCCTCCTTGAAATGTGCCTTTACCAGCCATGTATCCATACAGGGATACATGTTGTGACAGGGTCACTATGCCAGCCCGGGGAGGAAGGCTAAAACCCCAGGAACCAGAAAACTCCCCGGAACTATAAACCCCAGGGGGAGGAAGAAAGGAGTGATTTTTTAGGGAGTGTCTAGGATGTGGGATCTGTGGAGACGAAAGCCACATGGAGTGGGCTTGTCCTAAAGATCCATTGGAGATACTGTATAAAATGTGGGTAGAGGGAAAGCAAGCTCTGGAAAATCATCCACAAATAGGTGGTGAGTGGGAGGATACAGGAGGTTGTCCAGTACTCAGTAAAGCAAGTGATCCTAAAAGGAGTGCTGCAGATGGCATTCCTTGGTAGAGACAAGGGAACCCGGGAGCCAAGAGGGGATCACAACAAACAAGAAGGGATAGAACAGGGAAGGGTTGTTTCCCAGCGTGATCCATTTTCTAGTGACCCCAGGTCATTAAGAGGGTCTTGTCAATTAGCAGAGCCAGAAAAGGAAGTAGAGCCTGGTTGGGAGTATAGGGAAACAAGTATGGGGAATAATGGGATTGAATTTACCCAGAAAAGTTTTCTAACTACAACAGAGGGTCTAACTTTAGAGGGGCAAAAAACTGCTATGACCAGACAGAAGGTTGAGACCACTGACAGCATATCAGTAGGGGACTCCCCAGGTAATGGTCAAGAGGGGGATGGCCCACTGGAGATGGAGTTTAGCTCGGTACTGAGGATACAGAGGGACCCACCTGAGAAGAAGCAAAGAGCCAGGGTGAAAAGTAAGAGGAGAAAGGAAAGAAAACCTTAACCTAAGAGGCTGAAGTTAAAAAGGAAAAAGGAATAGAGATAGCGGCTAAAGGTGAAGAGGACCTGGAGCCCGGAGGAAGACTCTGGTCAGACAATTAGCTGAGGCCAACTAAAGGGAGGAAGAAGCAGAGCTTAAATTGGAAGTGGCTCTGGGTATGCTGAAGTGGGAGAAGGAACAGCGAGACCAGATAAATCTGTTATTAACAGACTTCCTTAATAGTTAGAAGATAGCGGGTGAGGAAATGGGACAGCTCCGGAGTGAGTTGCAGGATGCCCAACCAAAGGCTAGCTGACTCAGAGGCTAAGTGGTCAGAGCGGGCGGAGGCACAGACGAGAAGCCATGAAGAGGTTGTGAGGACCTGGGAAATAGAATATGAAGAGCTCTCAAGCCTAGCAAATGCCCAGCAGAGACTATGGCAGACAGCTGAACAGGAAGCTGCACACTGGAAACAGATTTGCATCCAAAAGATGGAGGCACATGTTGTTCAGAAACAGAAAATGGATAAAAGTGTTCTACTTCTGCAGCAGCATAATCCTGAAGTGCTAGAAGAGAGGAAATTAATGATGGTGCAGATTGATGACTACACTGCACAATTAGCCCAGAAAGAAGAAGAGCTGCAAGCCATGAGGAGGAGAAGAGATGCAGAAGCTGTGGAAAAAGTCAAAGCCCTCCAATGGCTACAAAAGTTGCAGGAACAGGTTACAGATCAACAGCAAGAAGTGGATGCCAAGAAAACTGAAACACAAGCCCCAGATAGAGAAGCCCAACCAAAGAGGTCAGAGCCAGAATCCTATGCCAGGGGTACTTCTGAGGTATCCCAACAAGATGGACAGATGGGCAAAGAGTCTGATGAGGAAGAGTGGCAGTCTGACTGGATAGCAAAACTGGAATGGGAGAGGGCAGAGAAGGTAAAACAGCTTTGAAAAGATCTACAAGAGATTTCTGAAGAAGCAACCAAAGTGGTGGGTGAAGTTGCTCGAGCAGCCAGGGAGGTTGCTGAATTGAAAGCAGACTTGCAAAAGCCTCTGAGACAAGCTGCCAGTGAAAGATGCTACACTTACAATAGCCCAAAGCAAAGGGGGGGGGGGGGAGATAGGCTGACTACCCTTACAGATAGTACATTCAGAAGTTTGTCTCAGGGACAGGCATCAGGGGGAGTCCAAGGGAGTCCCACAGAGGTACAGGTAACAAAGGGGCACCAGACCCATCAGGGAACCCAAGTATTAGATGTAATGCAGAAGGATCAGTATAAAAAAAGGGGACAAGTCTGGGAAAAGACTCAGAGCAGAGGGTCAACAGAGAGGGCTCCCAATTACAAGCACTGGTCCAGAAAAGGAAGGGGCTGGTGGGTTTTTGAAAGGAAAATATTTAAGGGAAAGAAACTTGGAAATGCCAATTCCTGTTCAGGAATTGGCGAGACTCCTGAAAAAAATGGGGGAGGTGTGTGACAGGGTCACTATGCCAGCCCAGGGAAGAATGTTAAAACCCCAGGAACAAGAAAACTCCCCGGTACTAAATACCCCAGGGAAGGGGGAAGAAAATACAAAGTGGCACAGTCAGTTATGCTGGTTCCTTCCCCTGTGGCATCAGAGAAACCAGAGACCCAGGTGTGGGAGGAAAAAGGTGGAGACCCGAGAACCAATCCTTGGCTACGAGGAGAGGAGAGGAAAAGGGTGGAGATCCAGGACCCAATCACTGGCTAGCAGGGGAGGAGTCTCCCCTTCCAAAAAAAGGAGCCAAAGCCAGAGCAGTTTCAGTCTTCCTCCAGGAACTGACAAGGACGGAGTGGGACCATGCTACCGGTGGCTTTGGGAGGACTTTGTTTCTGGAAGCGGTCTTGGTTGGGGAGAGAAGGACAGCAACCATGGTGCCAGGGAAGGTGAGCGTGTGGATTAAAACCCTTCCCTTCATTTTGGAATTTGTTTTGTTCTCTTTTTGCAGAGAAGTCCTTGGGCCTGGGAGTGGAAAGGTTGTGGGACATAGCAAAGGGGACCGGTGACAGACGCTGAGAGAACCCGGAGTTCGAGGAGGTTCGGATCTGCACACACCAGCTTGCACAGGTATGCCTGTTACCAAGGCAAGGCAACTGGTGAAGACACAGGGCTGATGCTAGACCAAATGGAAGCACACAAAACTGGAGATGACAGTCTCCCATTATGAAACAGATATTTCCTGTGATTGGGGAATGTCTCTGAGTGTAAGCATCCTTTAGATTGAGAGACCACAGCGAGTCCTCCTTTTGTAGAAAGGAAACCAAAGTGTCCAAGGAAAGCATCTTGATAAACTTGTTCAAAGCTCTTGGGTCTAAGATGGGACAAAGTCCCACTGTTTTCTTCACAATCAGGAAATACATTGAGTAGAATCCCTGCCCTCTTACTCCTGGTGACTTGACCACATTGGCCTATAAGAGGGAGGAGAGATCCTTTACAGCAGTTCCTGATACATCACATGATCCTAACTGGGATCTGGGGGTCAATAGATTTAATTTCTACTTTCTGATAACGATGCTGAGGACCTATATGTCACTGGTTTATGTAAAACTGCAGCCTACCTCTGAAGGAAAGGTCTTCTGGCATGGGTTGACCGGGTTTCTGTCTGGGACTTAGGGACCTGCTACTGGTGAGGACGGCTATGCAAGGCCTGCTGTGGACAGACCCAAGAGGGGAAGATGATAGCATCTCTTCGGTTGGAAAAAGTACCTCCTCTGCCCAACTCACTATCTCCTAGATTAGGAAACTGGGTCTAGAGTGCCAGCAGAGAGCTGTTGGAGTGTTGCAGAGTGTTCTAAGATCTGCGTAACTGCATCCTTAACCCAATCTCCAAAACTATTCTCTCTTTACATGATAACAGCTAGTCTTCTGGACAGAGATCTGTAGTTTGCAGCCAGTGAGTCTGTGAGTGCCAATCCTCACGGCAGAGACTCTTGATGCCAGCTCATAAACATTGAAGGTCAAGGAAACCATGTGTTTTCTGCACTCCAAGTCCATGTTTCACCAGTGACTAGAGGGCATCTTGCTGCTTTTGAGGAAGTTGCTCAGCCATCTCCTGCATCTGCTTCAGTAGGTTCTGCATATTTTAGCCTATGAAGAGCTAGTAGGAGGCTTTGTGGGCATAGAACATAACTCTCTGAAATACCCAGAGTTCTGGGCAATAAGGAATGAGTCCTAGTCTTCTTGGCCTTCTTGAGTAGATTCAATCACCACATTTGGTGCATTAGCTGTCTCTTGTTGAATGCAGGAGCCTTCAGAATGAGATGAATTGCTTTTACCTTCTTGTTGATGGGATCCACAAGAGAGAGTACTCCCAACATTCTCATCTATATCTCCTGAATGACTATCACATCCTACTTTGGGGGCTCCATGAACTGTAGTATATCTAGCATTTTGTTTCTAGTCTCATCCTCAGTAAATAGAATGGACTCTGTCATTCTCCTGCCAAAATCTGTAAAGGAGAGATCCTCAGAAGGAGACTCCCTTCTTTCTGGTGGAGAAGGGTTGGCTGGGAGAACCATTATCACTCTTTTTCAGAGGTCATCAGATTCATAGCTGTCCCCCTATGAGTACTCAAGAGTCCAATTACCCCCAGTCTGCCAAAGATGAGAACTACTGAGGTGCTGGATCCTCAGTCAAGGTCCCCATGGGAGGTGCTCTTGGCTGTCCAGGTCTAGATCCTGAGAAGTCTCAATGGACTGGAAAAACTTCCTCCCCCAAGAAGCCAGACAACAGGGTAGCGAGCATCGACCTTGATAAGCTTTCAGGAATTGGCACAGGTGCTTTCCCGTCAGGAAGACAAAGGGAATTGAACAGCAGCTGGAGGTTAGTTGGTACCTGCCCCGGTGTCCTAAATATTGTGGCACCAAGGCCCTGCAGCATTTTCTCCATGTCTACTGGATTTTCATATCCAATGTTTCCTCAAAGACAGACAATGCCAACACTGACTGGGAAGCAGGAGGGGTGGCCATGTCTGAGAGGGGTATCAGTGGTCGATACTAGGACTGCTGTAGGCTGTTGAGTCCTGAGGTTTCTGGGAGGGTGAGCTTTCCTTGCCACAGGTCTGCTTAGGTGGTTCCCTGGCATCAGGCATTGACTGAGTCCAATGATGATGCTTCTTTGGCTTACCTCCATGTCAGTATCGAAGAGACAGAACCCCATGCCTCCTTCTAGTGGGAAGAGTGAGGTGATGCCCTGCCTCCATGTTCCCCGACAATCCTCCCTGATGCAGCTCAGAGATCCCGCGATACTAATGAATTGATATTCTAATACCCTAAGTGTTTCTCCATTAATTCCAATCGAGACAGATAGCCTTTCTGGGTCACGGGCCCATATTTGTGACACCTATGGATATCATGCAATGCCGCCAGGCAGAGGATACATCATGGGAGTCCTGCCACACTTGGGGAATCATAGGAACCATCTAGACATGTTCAACTGAAAAAGAACCAAAACAAAATCAAATTCTATGGTGGCAGTGGAACAATACCCTCTTCCAGGGCACACACAGCGTACCACTGCAGAACCAAGACAACAATAAAATGGAACACTCCAAAAAATAACCAAAAGATCTATTAGGCAAGACCACCGCTGGGCCCCCATAACGAATGATCCTGCTGCCAGAACCCCCAATCCCGACAGTCTAGAGCAGTGGTTCTCAACCGGTGTGTCACGACACACCAGTGTGTTGCCAAAAACATGCAGGTGTGTCGCCACACTTCCCGGTCCCCAGCTGACCCAGCTGCTCCCCAGTCCTCCTCCGCCTGGGCTTAAAATGCTGTCAGCCCGGGCAGAATGCGGCAGAACAGCTGGAGACAGCGGCACCGGCATGGTCTCTTCTTCCCGGCCCCCCGCGGCCCGGAAGAGGAAGTGGTGAGCAGTGGGTGCGTGCGTGGGAAGAAGAGAGCATGCTAGTGTGGTCAGCATCGGCCCGAAGAACAGAAGAGAGGCACAGCCTGAGGAATGAGCAGCGCGGCTCGGAGAAAAATGAAGAACGTCAACCCCCGCAGCCGATGGGACTCCTTTCTCCGCGAGGGCTGAAAATGAAGGAGGTTAGGGTTGGGAGGTGGCTGCTGCTGCCGCTAGTTCTAGGGAGGGAGGGAGGGAGAGTGAATGAGCAAGCAAGCATGTGTGTTTGAGATCCTGTGCTTATGTGTGTGAGTGAGATAGCATGTATGTGAATGATTGAGAGCCTGTATATGTGAAAGAGAGTATTGTCTGATTGAGAACCTGCCTGTGAGAGAGAGAGCATGAATGTAAGTTTACGACTGGGAACCTGTATGTGTAAGTTTGTGATTGAAAACCTGTTTGTGTGAAAGAATGTGTGTGTATGATCGAGATCCTTTGTGTGTGAGAGAGATCATGTGTATGTATGATTAAGAGCCTGTGTGTATAAGTAAGAGAGCATGTGTGTCTGTGTGTAATTGATAGCTGGTTTAGGTGAGGGAGCATGTAAGTATGTGATTGAGAGCCTGTGTGTAAATGAGAGAGAGCATGTTTGTAAGCATGTGAATGAATGTGTGTGAGAGCATGTATGTGTGTGACTGAAAGCCTGTGTGTGTGTGTAAGCTTGAAAAGATAGACAGCATGTGTGTAAATGTGTAATTAAGAGCCTATATATAAGTGAGAGAAAAAGCATGTGTATATGTGAGTGACAGAGCATGTGGGTATAGGTATGTAATTGAGAGCCAGTGAGAGACAGTGTGCTGGTATGTGACAGAGAGAGGAGAAAGTTCCAAGCATACCACCCCTCCCTCCTGCTAATTCAAAACAATCTCAGGACATCTGGATATCAAATGTTCCCAGGTATGCAGAGCAAAAAAAATTTTGTATCCTTATTTTTCATTACTGGGTCTTTGTGTCTGCTATTTTGAAATATTTTATTGGTATCTAGAAATTTTTTATATGAGTTTTTAATTATTGGATATTCCACACATCAGCTGTTTCAAAATAATCTGTTCTTTTTGTTAGTATGGTTTTACTGCTACTGATTTTATATTTCTTGATTTATTTATTTTTTTTTTTTATAAGGATGGGCGATTTCTTTTTTCCTTTATTACACTGCATACAGAGACTCTGGCTTGTTGCAATTTCCAATTCAGTTTTTTCTGCATGCTTCTAGTTATGCGTTTTGATCTCTTAATTCTTTGTTAGGTGAGGGTCAGCACATGTGATTTAGGTGAGGTTTTCTGCTGGCGTGTAGTTTCTGTGTAGGGCTCTATAGCAGCCTGACTTGGTCCATTTTCCTAATAGGAGATGTATTGGTGTCTTAAGGCCTGGTGTAATATTTTCAGTGTTGCCTTTTCTTAGGTAAGGTGGCTACTGTTTAAGTGCTGGAAATTGGTGCTGTTTTGGTGTGGGATGTTTACTATTTATGCAATTTCTGTTCAGACAGAATACGTATCTTTTCCTTGTGTCATTTTAAACAATAAAAATAATTACTAGATCTTTACTTTTTATTTCCGCCGTGAATTGTAATGAGCAGTGTGTCACACATGTGAGCGTGGCCTGTCAGGTATGTCACGATGGGAAAAAGGTTGAGAACCACTGGTCTAGAGGAGGAGTAAGACAAAAAATTGAGACTTGAAGGCTTTGCAGAAGAAAAGACTGAGAGGCCCCCATGTGGATACTAGCTTAATAGCATACATGGGCATGCTCAGTGAGGCATAAAGTTCTAGAAATGCTGACAGATTTTCCAGGCCAGGTTCTGACGGATGATGTCACTCACATGCGAGGACTACCATCCAGCTTGTCCTTGAAAAATAAGTGTAATCCCTATAATCAGGAGTCAACATTCTCTATACATTTATATCCCCAGAATTTTGATCATGCCATTCAATTTTGCTGTCTTGTACTATTACTACACAGGATGAATTATCCAGCTCTGGTTTAATTGTCAGATTAAAATCTCCTCAAATTACCAAAGCCCCTTTTGCAAAGGTCAGAAGCAACTCAGACCTTATCAACAAAATGTGTTTGATCATAATATGGTACATATAGGTTCGCTATAATAATCAAAATTCCTTCGATACTTACATTTAAAAAAAGGAATTTACCTTCCCTATCCCTTTTAACCTCATTCACTATAGCATTCAACCTTCTATCAACCCAGCCACCCAGCAATAATTATTCTTTAAACAGTACGAGGCAAATACCATGTGATTATAATCTGTCTTCAACAGCATTTCATTCACTTTCTTCTGATGTGTTTCATGAATTATCATAATTTAAACATTTAGTCTAGACATTTCTTTAAATAGCAGCTGTCTTTTCATGGGAGCATTTAGCCCCTTAACATTCAATGAAATTATATTTCACTCCATCCATCCCTTCAACCTCTCCCCATCCCCTTCTTAATACCCAACTAAATGCCCCACCCTCTACCCTTCTTTCCCCTCCCAAAATATTTCTGGCATTTCCACATCTGGCAGAAAACAACTCTCTACAGAGAAATACAGATGATCAGCAAAAATATACATCTTGGTTCAAGTCATCATGTCAAAAAAAAAAAAAAAAGCAGAAAAAAAAATCTGCTTATTGTGTCAAAGTTCCGAAAAAAAAAGTTAGTTCCAGAGTCAGACTTTCCAGAGTTTGAACAGTCTGCTAAGGAAACTACATACGTTTCTCACAGCCTTCCACAGCCACCACCACAGGTATTCTATAGCCCAAGGGACCTCGCTGCCCTTCAACCACTTCTGTCGTTCAGAGCTTGCTGGTATGTTTGATTTCTGCTGGTACACACTATAATTTTATAAAGCTCTCCTATGCAAGGGTGCTGCGGACATTGTGCCTAAGTCAACTCGAAGACCAGACCCAACTTCATGACTTACTTTGTTTCTTCAAGTGTTTAAGAACATAAGAAGAACATAAGAAAATGCCATACTGGGTCAGACCAAGGGTCCATCAAGCCCAGCATCCTGTTTCCAACAGTGGCCAATCCAGGCCATAAGAACCTGGCAAGTACCCAAAAACTAAGTCTATTCCATGTTACCATTGATAATGGCAGTGGCTATTCTTTAAGTGAACTTAATAGCAGGTAATGGACTTCTCCTCCAAGAACTTATCCAATCCTTTTTTAAACACAGCTATACTAACTGCACTAACCACATCCTCTGGCAACAAATTCCAGAGTTTAATTGTGCGTTGAGTAAAAAAGAACTTTCTCCGATTAGTTTTAAATGTGCCCCATGCTAACTTCATGGAGTGCCCCCTAGTCTTTCTACTATCCGAAAGAGTAAATAACCGATTCACATCTACCCGTTCTACACCTTTCATGATTTTAAACACATCTATCATATCCCCCCTCAGTCGTCTCTTCTCCAAGCTGAAAAGTCCTAACCTCTTTAATCTTTCCTCATAGGGGAGTTCTTCCATTCCCCTTATCATTTTGGTAGCCCTTCTCTGTACCTTCTCCATCGCAATTATATCTTTTTTGAGATGCAGCGACCAGAATTGTACACAGTATTCAAGGTGCGGTCTCACCATGGAGCAATACAGAGGCATTATGACATTTTCCGTTTTATTCACCATTCCTTTTCTAATTCCCAACATTCTGTTTGCTTTTTTGTCTGCCGCAGCACACTGCAACGACGATTTCAATGTGTTATCCACTATGACACCTAGATCTCTTTCTTGGGTTGTAGCACCTAATATGGAACCCAACATTGTGTAATTATATCATGTGTTATTTTTCCCTATATGCATCACCTTGCACTTATCCACATTAAATTTCATCTGCCATTTGGATGCCCAATTTTCCAGGCTCACAAGGTCTTCCTGCAATTTATCACAATCTGCTTGTGATTTAACTACTCTGAACAATTTTGTGTCATCTGCAAATTTGATTATCTCACTCGTCGTATTTCTTTCCAGATCATTTATAAATATATTGAACAGTAAGGGTCCCAATACAGATCCCTGAAGCACTCCACTGTCCACTCCCTTCCACTGAGAAAATTGCCCATTTAATCCTACTCTCTGTTTTCTGTCTTTTAGCCAGATTGCAATCCACGAAAGGACATCGCCACCTATCCCATGACTTTTTACTTTTCCTAGAAGCCTCTCATGAGGAACTTTGTCAAACGCCTTCTGAAAATCCAAGTATTCTACATCTACCGGTTCACCTTTATCCACATGTTTATCAACTCCTTCAAAAAAGTGAAGCAGATTTGTAAGGCAAGACTTGCCCAGGGTAAAGCCATGCTGACTTTGTTCCATTAAACCATGTCTTTCTATATGTTCTGTGATTTTGATGTTTAGAACACTTTCCACTATTTTTCCTGGCACTGAAGTCAGGCTAACCGGTCTGTAGTTTCCCGGATCGCCCCTGGAGCCCTTTTTAATTATTGGGGTTACATTTGCTATCCTCCAGTCTTCAGGTACAATGGATGATTTTAATGATAAGTTACAAATTTTTACTAATAGGTCTGAAATTTCATTTTTTAGTTCCTTCAGAACTCTGGGATGTATACCATCCGGTCCAGGTGATTTACTACTCTTCAGTTTGTCAATCAGGCCCACCACATCTTCTAGGTTCACCGTGATTTGATTCAGTCCATCTGAATCATTACCCATGAAAACCTTCTCCATTACGGGTACCTCCCCAATATCCTCTTCAGTAAACACCGAAGCAAAGAAATCATTTAATCTTTCCGCGATGGCCTTATCTTCTCTAAGTGCCCCTTTAACCCCTCGATCATCTAACGGTCCAACTGACTCCCTCACAGGCTTTCTGCTTCGGATATATTTTAAAAAGTTTTTACTGTGAGTTTTTGCCTCTACAGCCAACTTCTTTTCAAATTCTCTCTTAGCCTGTCTTATCAATGTCTTACATTTAACTTGCCAATGTTTATGCTTTATCCTATTTTCTTCTGTTGGATGCTTCTTCCAATTTTTGAATGAAGATCTTTTGGCTAAAATAGCTTCTTTCACCTCCCCTTTTAACCATGCCGGTAATCGTTTTGCCTTCTTTCCACCTTTCTTAATGTGTGGAATACATCTGGACTGTGCTTCTAGAATGGTATTTTTTAACAATGACCACGCCTCTTTGACATTTTTTACTTTTGTAGCTGCTCCTTTCAGTTTTTTTCTAACAATTTTTCTCATTTTATCAAAGTTTCCCTTTTGAAAGTTTAGCACGAGAGCCTTGGATTTGCACACTGTTCCTTTTCCAGTCATTAAATCAAATTTGATCATATTATGATCACTATTGCCAAGCGGCCCCACCACCGTTACCTCTCTCACCAAGTCCTGTGCTCCACTGAGAATTAGATGTAAAATTGCTCCCTCTCTCGTCGGTTCCTGAAGCAATTGCTCCATAAAGCTATCATTTATTCCATCCAGGAACGTTATCTCTCTAGCGTGACCCGATGATACATTTACCCAGTCTATATTGGGGTAATTGAAGTCTCCCCATTATTACTGCACTACCAATTTGGTTAGCTTCCCTAATTTCTCTTAGCATTTCACTGTCCATCTCACCATCTTGACCAGGTGGAGGGTAGTATACCCCTATCACTGTAGTCTTCCCTGACACACAAGGGATTTCTACCCATAAATATTAAATTTTGTATTTAGTCTCATGCAGGATGTTTATCCTGTTGGACTCTATGCCATCCCGGACATAAAGCGCCACACCTCCTCCCGAGTGCTCCTCTGTCATTGCGATATAATTTGTACCCCGGTATAGCACTGTCCCATTGGTTATCCTCTTTCCACCATGTCTCTGAGATGCCAATTAAGTCTATGTCATCATTTACTGCTATACATTCTAATTCTCCCATCTTACTTCTTAGACTTCTGGCATTAGCATACAAACATTTCAAAGTTTGTTTTTTGTTTGTATTTTTATTCTGCTTTTTAATTGATAGGGATAAGTTAGAATTTTTTAGCTCAGGTGAGTTTTTAGTTACAGGTACTTGGACTACTTTTCTAATTATTGGAACCTCACTGTCGAGATGCCCTAATTCTAATGCATCATTAGTATCCTTTAAAGATACCTCTCTCCGAACCATGCGCTGCTGAGCGACTGTCGGCTTTCCCCTTTGTTCTAGTTTAAAAGCTGCTCTATCTCCTTTTTAAAGGTTAGCGCCAGCAGTCTGGTTCCACCCTGGTTAAGGTGGAGCCCATCCCTTCGGAAGAGACTCCCCCTTCCCCAAAAGGTTCCCCAGTTCCTAACAAAATTGAATCCCTCTTCCTTGCACCATCGTCTCATCCACGCATTGAGACTCCGGAGCTCTGCCTGCCTCTGGTGACCTGCGCGTGGAACAGGGAGCATTTCAGAGAATGCTACCCTGGAGGTTCTGGATTTAATCTTTCTACCTAAGAGCCTAAATTTGGCTTCCAGAACCTCCCTCCCACATTTTCCTATGTCGTTGGTGCCCACGTGTACCACGACAGCCGGCTCCTCCCCAGCACTGTCTAAAATCCTATCTAGGTGACGCGTGAGGTCCGCCACCCTTCGCACCAGGTAGGCATGTTACCAGGCGATCCTCACGCCCACCAGCCACCCAGCTATCTACATTCCTAATAATTGAATCACCAACTATGACGGCCGACCTAACCCTTCCCTCCTGGGCAGTAGGCCTTGGGGAGATATCCTCAGTGCGAAAGGACAATGCATCACCTAGAGAGCAGGTCCTTGCTACAGGATCCTTTCCTGCTACACCTGGTTGGTGCTCTCCCATTATGAGACCTTCTTCCTCCAAGGCAGCACCAGGGCTGCCAGTCTGAAGTTGGGACTTGACTACTATGTCCCTGAAGGTCTCATCTATATACCTCTCTGTCTGCCTCAGCTCTTCCAGGTCTGCCACTCTAGCCTTCAGAGATCGGACTCGTTCTCTGAGAGCCAGGAGCTCTTTGCATCGCATGCACATGTACAACTTCTCACCTGTGGGTAAAAAATCATACACGTGACACTCGATGCAAAAGACTGGGAAGCCCCCCCTCTTGCTGCTGGACTGCTGCCTTCATCTCAATTTTGATCAGTTCCTAGTTAAGTTTTAGGTTGCTATGGGAGTAGGAATGTGTCTAACTTCCTTTAAATGTATTAGTGAATTCACTATGTGTCTGGTAGTGGCCTACCGGGGTCTGATCGAATTCTCAATAAAGTTTTTGTTGATTTTTTTTTTTTTTGTGAAAGTGGCACTTGCCTATAAATTAAGGGATGAGCTAAGGGTGGGTGGGCGAGGGGTGGGAGGGTTGGGAAATACAAACAGTCTAACGTCAGTTAGTCAGCCTGAGTGACTCACTGCTCCCTTCCTTATGTATGATACAGTGAACATTTAGAACCGCTTAAAGATAAAAGATAAAAAGTTAAACAAATGGTCAAGGTGTAATTGTTATATGTTAAAAGTTGACATATATGATTGCTTGATGGTTAACAAAGCAAGGTAAGTATAATATGCTTCAGTTTGGTATACATGGAGTAGGGTGGGGGTAGGATAGGGGAGTTCTCTTGTTTGTTGCAACGTAATAGCTGTGGAAGATTGGCAGAAGGCATGCATGCAGAGAAAGGCCATGGCTCTTTTCCAAGTTCAGAACAAAGTGGAAGAAATGATCAAGAAATTAAAACTGTGGTCTCATCGTCTTGCTCAGTCAAACTCTGAATTATTCCCAAGTCTTCTGTATTTTCTTGAAACATCAGAAATACAACTTCCAAAAAAGGTAAAAGATGACATCAAGGAACATCCTGCAAGACCTCCAGGTACAACCTTTTAAGTACTTCCCTGACCCAGAGTTTAAAAACAAGTGGATTAGAAATCCATTTGTGAACATCAACTGTGAACTACCCACAAATTTGACATCAAAAGACCAAGACAGCCTAACACAGCTTTCATGTGACAATTCTTTAAGGTTGGTATTCAAACAAAGCCACCTGACTTCTGGTTACAAGTTCATTCTGAATACTCAAAACTGTCCGACAAGGCGGTGAAGTACCCGATGCCTTTTGCCCCAACATACTTGCTTTGCTGAAATCAAAATATCAGAGTAGATCAGATGTGGAATCAGATTTAAGGTTAAAGCTTTCATCAATCCAACCAGATATCCTGGCTTTGAAGTCAATAAAACAGCACCAGCTATCTCATTAGGTCAGTCTTCTCACAACACCTGACTTGCTATGAGTTTTAATTTCTTGATCATTGCTTCTGCTACCCTTACTTTAGGTACTGAAAAGCAAGGGGTTTTTTTCAGGAGGTGCTTGTGTGTACTGAAAACTAACACCTTTTTCTTCCACCAGCTTTGATTTGCCATGTGATCCCTCAAAGAAAAAAAAAAATATCCATGCATCCTGCGTGTTAGTGGCATCTTTTTTTCCAGAAGGAAAGCACTGCTGAAATTAAGGTACCAGAAAATACTGCAAATGGAACCAGATCTAAAGTTATAGGTATCAATCAAACCACATATCTTGGCTTTGAAAGCAATGAGACTGCCATCTCATTAGCAACAATATAGATGACAGCAGAAAAGACCAACTTACCCCACCTAGTCAGCCTATTTAATCCTGTCCACACTAATGAGATACGCAGCTGTCAGCCATACAGTGTGACTACTCATAAAATATCAAGCTTTACCTAGAACTGTTTCTTTCATCTCATTTGTATGCTACTATCCTAGGGAGACCACCATACTAGATCCATCATGCAGTTCACATCCAGCAAATCTACTTTATGTCTAACCACAAAGCTCCAAGTCCAAAAGAACAAATTAGCAAGGCTGCACTCTACCAAGATATGTTCATAACAATGAGTGCAGGAAAGATATCACTTAGTCCATAAGTATCTTCCAAAAGCTTTATTATAATATCTTCATAAGCATTTACAACGAGCGGCAACTCCGACCGTTATGTTGTGAATAATAGCTTCTTAGGTCCCCCGACACGGACCCGCGTTTCGCGGTAGCTGCTTCGGAAGGGACGTAACTTTAATGCAACATCTGTTAATAAATATAAAACAAGGACTAAGTGCATAGGGCCAGCTTACCGATAAACAATTAAGTAAATCCAAAATATATAGAATAATACACATACCTGTGTAAGTCTGAAAAGTCATTTACTTTCAAAGTGTCAGGAGCGCAAAGTAAAATGGAGTATTAGGGCTTTAAAGCTGTCAAAAGAGGCGCCAAACTGTTTTGGAAGTTGTGGCCGTCCCTTCTCGTGGTGGGGATCACTCTGAATTCTTGTTACGCAAAGAGCAGAGATGGATATACATTCTGGATACCATTTCCCCTCGGGGATTGAACAAAGAAATAGAATGGCATTTGTTTACCTAATTTATGTGGGTCCTTCACTCTGATTGGCTCGGGCTTTCTGGTCACTGATTGGTGGAACAGTTTGGTGCCTCTTTTGACAGCTTTAAAGCCCTAATACTCCATTTTACTTTGCGCTCCTGACACTTTGAAAGTAAATGACTTTTCAGACTTATACAGGTATGTGTATTATTCTATATATTTTGGATTTACTTAATTGTTTATCGGTAAGCTGGCCCTATGCACTTAGTCCTTGTTTTATATTTATTAACAGATGTTGCATTAAAGTTACGTCCCTCCCGAAGCAGCTACCGCGAAACGCGGGTCCGTGTCGGGGGACCTAAGACGCTATTATTCACAACATAACGAACTGAGTTGCCGCTCATTGTAAATGCTTATGAAGATATTATAATAAAGCTTTTGGAAGATACTTATGGACTAAGTGCTATCTTTCCTGCACTCATTGTTATGAACATAACCACAAAGCTCCACCATAATCCAAAAACCTATCAACACTAGTGTGGCCAATGCCTGAACATCTTGCCTCCCTGTGGCATTTCTGGAAGATACCCTGCCACTATCAATCTGCCACACCAATTCAGTCAACATGATGAGTGCATTGCCTGCCAGACAAACCAAGTTACATAAGCACCTGCATTTCCACTAGGACTGCAGCCTATCAGACAGATGCAGCTCCATGGTTGCATGTATTTACACTGTGTAAGTTACTCAACATTAGTACACTCTTGCTCATTTACTGCTATGCTCTGAAATTATATATATATTCTGTTTATATCAGTAAACATTTAATAAGATGTATATATTATGAATAATTCTGGTGCGCATATCATTTCTTTATTACACTAATAACTGTTCCATATATGGCATATAACTACATGTAAAAATTAAAGAGAAACATATGGGGGTCCATGAAAATGTTGTAGATTGAAAAGAGGTTCATGATCCCAAAAAGGTTGGGAACTCCGGCTCTTATGCTTCACCCTGAACCCTGACTAGTTCACCTAGATCTCCCACCTAAAAACTACAGACAAGTCCAATTTCACTTGTGCTAGTCAATTAGCAAGTGTAAAACTGTACAAATAATTTTGATAATTTATACACATCTTTCTCTTATAAAATAGCAATTACCTCATATACTTTTTGACCGAACCCTGGAACACTCCTAGATCATCCTTTTGCATCAGTAAAATGTATGCATGACACCGAAAATACATGCATATTTTCAATGTTTCGAAAATAGCATATTAGTGAATATATGCTACTTATGCATGTATATTCTATTTCTCCATGCAGAACCCCTACGAAAATGTACTCCTAATTGTTTAGGCTTATGGGGCTCCAGCTTTTTTCCTACTACAAATGGAACATGTGCCATTAATTATAAGTCACTGGTGTCTCCCATTCAACCAGTTTCTTCCCCTTTAACAAATGACATCATTAAATCCCACTTTAAAGAATTAGAAAAGTAAGCCATGCTATATCAAATAGTAAAATCCATATTAGATTTGCTGCTAACATTCTGAAAAGAAAAAAAGTTGGTTGAGTATGCCTGTTTGCTTCTGATCCCATACAGAATTTTGCTAGTCATTATTGCACATTATATAATACTTTTGATTTTTTTTTTTGCCTTGACATGAAGCTAACCAACCAAGAGTTAACTAGTTCTGAATTTGGTACCTTTTTGAAAAGAGCAACTATTGCTGACAATCACTAGTCCTTGACAATCTCATGTCCTTGTCAAGCAGCGATGATCAGTATACAAAAGGGCCTATGGTTGTCCAATTCAGAAACTGTTAATAACAGCAAAGAACTTTCTCCTTTGGGATCCTATAGCTTGGAAATATATTTGCCTTGTGTATTTAAAAAAAAAAATTTTAAGTGCTTAAGTGTGTGTCAGTATGTCTCTTCTCACCTCCTTACCTCTCTGTCATTCTCTTACCCGTGTCTCTTTTGACCTGCTGGTGCCCTGTGCATATTTGGGGGAAAGGAGGGAGCTTTTGGCTACTCACTTGTCCCTAGAAAGACCTCACATCCACCGCAGAAGAGGAGGACCCTTGCTTTTGTGACTAACCACGGACTGGGGCTGCACCCTCCCTAAAATACTGCTTTTCAAGATGAAGCCTCAACACCTGGAGTGATCAGAGGTTAGACTTATTACAGCAATGATACTCCTGAGAATAATGCTAATAGTTTGGAGCAGATCTATTTCTACTCCAGAATGAACCCACTGTGCCTTGTGCAGTATGAGGTGTAGAGAAATTTGAGCTTCTGACGTGTCACTACTTTAGAATGTTGAGATTACTTACCTGATAATCTCGTTTTCCTTAGTGTAGACAGATGGACTCAGAACAAGTGGGTATAGTGTGCTCGTGCTAGCAGTTGGAGACGGATCTGACGTCAGCAGGGGTACCATATACCCCCACAGGAAGTGAGGCAATTCAGTAATCTTCCTTGCAAAAGCTGTTATGGATATATGTGTACTGACGATCAATGAACTAGTAAACAGGATTCCCCTGACCGATTGATAGGAGCTGGAGACCGCCAGCATTCCCAACCGGAAGGCGTAGACACCTGGTAGAGTGGACGCTCTTATGTAAGAAAATGACATGGCTTACCTTGAATCGGTGAAACCCATGTATACCGGCAGCCGGGCGGGATGCTGAGTCCATCTGTCTACACTAAGGAAAACAAGATTATCAGGTAAGTAATCTCAACATTTCCTAGCATGTAGCCAGATGGACTCAGAACAAGTGGTATGTACAAAAGCTACTCCCGGACTGGGTGGGAGGCTGCCTGAGGACCGCGTAGGACTGCCCTCGCAAATGCTGTGTCCTCCCTGGCCTGGACATCCAGACGGTAAAACCTGGAGAAGGTATGGAGGGAGGACCATGTCGCCGCTTTACATATTTCCGCAGGCGACAACATCCTAGATTCTGCCCAAGATGCTGCTTGGGCTCTGGTAGAATGAGCCTTGACTTGTAGAGGCGGTGACTTCCCGGCCTCTACGTAGGCCGCTCTGATAACTTCTTTAATCCAGCGGGCGATGGTGGGCCGAGAGGCCGCTTCTCCTTGTTTCTTCCCGCTGTGCAGGACGAACAGATGGTCCATCTTTCGTATGGCTTCTATCATTTCCAGATATCTGGGCAGCAATCTGCCGATGTCGAGATGGTGTAGCAAACGCCCTTCTTCTGATTTCTTCAGACCCGCCGTGGTTGGCAAGGATATGGTCTGGTTGAGGTGAAATTGTGAGACTACCTTAGGCAAGAAGGATGGAACCGTGCGAAGATGGATAGCCTCTGGAGTGATTCTAAGAAAGTAGTATTGGAAAACATGCTCAGCGAGCGTGCAGGCTCTCCAAACTGCTTTGGAGACGGAAATTACTGAATTGCCTCACTTCCTGTGGGGGTATATGTACCTGTGCTGACGTCAGATCCGTCTCCAACTGCTAGCACGAGCACACTATACCCACTTGTTCTGAGTCCATCTGGCTACACGCTAGGAAAAGTAGTATTTGTGGTATGAGTTATGTACACATGTAAGAATTTATACAAAATATGCGGTCAAATGAATTCATCCCTAAGGGACTATAGATACAGTTGTACAGTGTCATCTATCCATGGCCTACCCTCTTCTATGCCCTCTGTTTTCATTTAGCTGAGCCCTCTCAAGAGCATGCTCAGTTTAGTGTGATTTGTTATTAGTTTGTCCTCACTCAGAAGAACATAATAAATAATGGTGGAAAATGACAATCAGCCTGACCAGCAAATTGCTTTTGGTAGTCACTGTCATTCCGTGCAAGTTACATGCCGTCTGTCAAGTTAATAAGTTAAAATTAAGTCCTATCATATTAAATAGCATCCAGTTCACAGGTACTTGATAAACAGTGGGTAGTATGCCATGCTATTTAGCATGAACTTGGTAAGCCCTCATTTGCATAGGGCATTCTATCATTTACACATTTTTGTTTGCTCATGCTAATATCTTTTCAGACTTTAAATGCATGGTAAGACCTTCCTGCACAACTCGCTATTTTTAGCATGCATGCTAAAGCTTATTGCGAAGGTGTCTATATATTTTGTCTTTCACTCTCTTCCTTTAAAGTTGTTAAAATTACAGTCAATTTTACTAGACTATGTAACCATTACAATAATTAAAACATGACGTAACAGACTTACCTTCTTGAAGGCCAGGTACAAGTTTGTAAACAATATCTTGCATTGTTCTGTCATGACTGTCAAAAAAATAAACAAATCTAATTACAATTATTCAAGATTTCACTAAACCTTTAATTCAAAGTTTACAAATGGAGTAAATAATTCAATAATAGAATGTTTGCTCTCTAGCTACTTATCCTTTTCAGTCACCAGCAAGATGATCCTCTCCTCTCAATGGGAGCATTGAGATCAGAGGATCATCTTGCTGGTGACTGAAGAGGATCCGTAAGTATTGTTTTGGGAAATTTTAGAACTTAAAAAGTTTTGCAGAGAGATAAACTATAGGGGTATATTCTTCAGTGTGTGTTTGTTAATAAAAGCAAGCCAAAAAGTAGTTAACGGCTTAGACTTTGTGTTCTTGTTATAAAAAGCTAGCCAAAAGATAAGAAAAAACTTAGTTTGAGTGTGTTTAACTTTCCCTCGCACCCACCCCTAGCTCATCATTTGATTTATAGGCAGGATATACTTTCGCCTTAAAAATCAGTCTTATCTAAAAGACAGGATTTCCCCTGGCCTTATCAAAAATTTAATTATCCCGCTGCAGGTCACTACCAGATTAACAGTGAAAATACAAATACATTTGAAGAACTCTTATTTACACATTCCTACTGTCTTAGCAACCTAAACTTAACTAAGAACTCAACAAAATTAATATGAAGGTAGCAATCCAGCAGCAAGGGGGGGGGGGGAGCAGTCTAGTCTTCTATAAGAAATGTCACAAGTATGATTTTTTTTACCAGCCTGAGAGATGGTTGTATGTGTGTACCTGGTGCAAAGAGCTCCTGGCTCTCAGAGAATGAATCTGATCTCTGGAGGCTAGAGCTTTATAGATGAGACATTCAGGGACATAGTAGCCAAGTCCCAACTTCAGTCTGGCAGCCCTGGTGCTGCCTTGGAGGAGGAGGATCTCCTGGTCAGATAGCATCAACCTGGTGCAGCAGGAAGTGATCCTGTAACAAGAACCTCCTCTCCAGGTGATTCACTGTCCTCTCACACCAAGGATGTGTCTCCCAGAGTTCAGCCTGCCACTATCCGCACGTCTATGCGAGGTCCCCCTTCAGTCTCATAACAGCAAAAATACGAGCAAAAAATAAAACAAACTGAAGGCGAACCCAACATCATGGGGAGGCAGGCAAGATTCCTGAGGACTAACCATCCTGCTGTCCTACTGTGCTTTCTCCTAGGACAAGCAAGATAGTAGTCCTCACATGTGGGTGATTACAAAGCTCCAGACCGCCCCATTTAGCCAATGGGACCCACAGAGGTCAAACGATGCCAACGTGCAACAACACAACTGCGGCGCTGTGGGCAAACAGGGCACGGTCTGCTCCCACAAAGAACATGAGAGGAGAGTTGGGTTCAGGACTGGAACAGACTGCACAGGACTGACTGACTGACCAAGGGCACAGTCCTGGCGGCTATCCCTGTCAAGGCAGTAATAAGCTGTAAACATGTGGTTAGAACTCCAAGTTGCAGTCTGGCAAATTTCTGCGACGGGGACCACACGCAGGTGGGCCACCGATGCCTCCATGGCCCGCACAGAGTGAGCCTTCACCCTGCAGGCTAGCTGGAGTCCTGCCTGAGCATAGCAGAAGGCGATCCAATCCACCAACCAGTTCGATAGGGTCTGCTTCCCCACCGCTGAACTCAGTCTGTTGGGGCTGAAAGACAAGAAGAGCTGGGAGAACTGTCTATGGGCCGCTGTGTGATCCAAATAGAAGGCGAGTGCCCGCTTGTAGTCCAAGGTGTGGACAGCACGTTCCCCTGGGTGGGAATGAGGCCTTGGAAAGAAGGTGGGGAGAATGATGGACTGATTGATGTGGAAAGCAGTCACCACCTTAGGTAGAAATTTGGGATGCATATGCAGCACCACACAATCAAGGAAGAACTGACCTTGTGAGAAAAAGTGATCACCACCAGGAACATGACCTTCCAGGTGAGGAACTTCAGGTCACAGGACTTAAGAGGCTCGAACGGAGACTGCATTAGCCTTGCCAGCACAACATTGAGATCCCACGGGGTAGCCTGAGGTCGAAGTGGGGGCTTTAGTTGGACGAGGCCCTGCATGAAGCATCCAACGAGAGGCTGGACCAAAATGGGCGCACCAGTGACACCCTGGTGGTAGGCGCTGAGGTGCACGCGGACCAAGCTGGTCTGGAGGTCAGACTCAGACAGATGCCAGAGGTAATCCAGCAGATGGCACAGCGGACAGGAGAAAGGGTCCAGTCCATGTCCACCGCAACAGATGGAGAAACGTTTTCACTCTGAGCTGTAAGACTTCCTGGTGGAAGGCTTCCTGGACTCAGCAAGACTCGGGACACACCGTCCAAGAGCTGGAAAGGCTTAAGGATCTTGTGCTCAACATCCATGCCATGAGGGCCAGGGCCCGAATATTCGGGTGGCGCAGGGTGCCCTGGTTCTGCGATATTAGGTCAGGTGCCATCCCCAGCAGTATAGGCGCATGCACTGACAGGTCCTCGAGGAGAGGGAACCACACCTGCCTTGACCAGGAGGGTGCCACTAGGATCATGGTCCCCCATTCCTCTTGGAGCTTCAGCAGAGTCCTCGAGAGGAGTGGGACGGGGGTACATGTACAGGAGACCCCCACCCCCAGTAAAGGGAGAAAGCATAGCAGGCCAAATGGCCCTTACCCGGTATCAGGGAGTAGAATCTGCTCACCTTGGGATTGAGAAGGGAAGCGAATAAGTCCATGTCCAGCGTACCTAAGCGGCGGAATAAGCTGGCCACCACCACAGAGGTTCGGGGACCACTCATGTGGCTGGAAGGACTGACTGAGGCGGTCCGCCAGTGTGTTGCAGCAAGTAGGTGGCCCGTAGAGTCATCCCTCTGGAGAGGGCCCACTCCCAGACTTGCACCTTCTCCTGGCAGAGGAGGAACGAACCTGTGCCATCCTGCTTGTTGATGTACTATATCGCTACCTGGTTGTCCATCCTGATCAGGATGTGGTCTTGGAAGGATCACAGGGCATACTGAATTGCCCGAAGCTCCAGGAACTTTACTTGGCATTGAGCTTCAGCCGCAGTCCAGAGGCCAAGTATGTAGGCCATCTGTGTGGGCCCCCCACACCTGAGACGAGGCGTCGGTGGTGAGGGTCACCTGGGGCAGTGCAAGTTGAAAGGGAAGCCCACTCTCCAAACTGGGGAGGGCTTCCCAACAGGCCAGGGAGAGTCTGAGGGGATCCGTGACTGTGATTGGAACCTCCAGATCGTGAGATGCTTCTCACCACTGGGACCATAAGGCCCACTGAGGGTACCTCATGTGAAGGCGGGCAAAGGGGGTCACGTGGACGGAGGCTGCCATGTGGCCCTGAAGGAGCAGGAGGCGGGCCTGGTCCTTGAGCAGGAAAAACTTTCGCTTGCGCAGTGTCCAACCTGGCGCCTATGAAGTCTAGCTATGGAGATAGACAGAGATGCGACTTGGGGAAGTTGATGACAAATCCCACTGTCTGCAGGGTTTGAACCATCAAGGCCAGTGCTTGCAAGGCCCCGGAGTAGGAGTTGCTCCTGATTAGACAATTGTCCAGGTATGGAAAGACATGGACCGAGCAGCGCCTGAGGTAGGCTGCCACCATCACCAAGCATTTGGTGAAGACGCATGGGGCTGATGCCAGCCCAAAGTGCAGCACTATGTACTGAAAATTTGTCATCCTCACCAGAAAGCGGAGGTACTTTCTGTGGTTGGGGACAATTGCAATGTGTGCGTAAGCCTCCTTTAGGTCGAGGGAGAAAAGCCAGTCTCCTCATCGGAGGAGCAGGATCAGCGTGCCCAGGGAAACCATTTTGAATTTTTCTCTTACAAGAAACTTGTTTAGCGCCCTGAGGTCGAAAATGGGGCATAAGCTGCCATTCGACTTCAGAATGAGGAAGTACCTTGAGTAGAAGCCGTGGCCCCACTGTTCGTGAGGAACCGGTTCTACTGCTCCCGCCGTGAGGAGGACGGAGAGTTCCAAATGAAGAACAACCTGATGGGTGGACGAACCCCACGATGGACACAGGGGAGCAGTCCCTGGGAGTCTGCTGAAATTCAGACAGTAGCCCTGGCAGACGATGGAGAGGACCAATCGGTCCAATGTGATAGCCTCCCAGTGATGGGCAAAGCAAAGAAACCTGCCACCAACCGGGGGATCGACTGCCAGGGGAACCGCTGTCTGGCATGTGCCCCCTTGCTGCCAGTCAAAATCCCGTAGATGGGGCCTGCTGGGGGGCTGGTTGGGTCCTCGGGGCCTGTTTTGCCATCCGTGGCCTCTGGAAATGGTCCAAGGCAGGCAAGCATGGGCGGCTGGAGGATAGTATTTCCTCGGTCTCTAAAAAAGGCTTGCGAGAGCCTGGCCTGGAGGACTTTCTGGCAGAGGAGTGGCCTTCTGAGAGGCTGGCGGAGAACTGCTGGAAAGTATCATTCTGATCCTTCAGATGCGCCAATGCCTCCCTGACTTTATCCCCAAACAGGTTCTCACCCTTGCAAAAGGGAGGTCTGCAAGCCTGTCCTGAACTTCCGGCCAGAGTCCCAAGGCTCGGAGCCATGCCAGCTCCCTGGCACCGATGCCACTGGTGGCGAGGCAGGCTGCAGTCTCAAACACGTCATAGGTGGACCTCACCTCATGCTTGCTTGCTTCAAGACCCAGTGCGGCAATTGCAGCAAGAGTTTCCTACTGCTGCTGGGGAAGGCCCTCCGCAAAGTCTTGTACTTGTTTCCACAGATTGCAATTGTATTGGGTCACGTACCGCTGGTAGGCAACAATGCAGGCTACCAGCATGGCACCTTGAAACATTTTTCTCCCAATGTCAGAGTTGCCTGTGTCCCCGGCCCCGGAGGAGCACACTTCACGGCACACACCACAACTGCTGACTAGTGGGGGAGGTGCCGCCTTTCAAAGCCTAAGGCCTGCCGCACCAAAAAAGTGGCGTCAGCCTTTCTGTTAACCGGGGACATAGACACTGGGTGTTCCCACATACGGAGGAGGAGCTCCTTAAAAATGTCGTGGATAAGAACTGCCACGATTTCTTTGGGAGCATCAATGAACTGGAGAACCTCCAGCATCTTATGATGGATATCCTCCTCCGAAAGAAGCTGAAAGGAGATGGCTTCCACCATTGCCCTCACAAAGCTTGCAAACAACAGGTCTTCGGGCAGAGAACGACGCTGCTCCTCTGGAGGAAGGCTCTGAGATGGGGTTGTCAGAGAACTCAGAGGAAAAGTCCGTAGAGTCATCACCCCTCGGGTCATAAGGACCCTCTTCTTCACTGGGGCCCAGGCGCATAGGGCGAGGGCCGTGAGGGGCAGTTGGTATGGGACCCGAGGGCACCAGAGTGGGGGGGGGGGGGGGGGGGGAGAAACACGGGCAAGGTCTCCTGGTCCCCGAGGCCTCATCCTCATCCTCCTCGGAGAACCTGAAGATCGAGATCGCTCCAGTGGAGTGCATCGGTGGCCGCTGAGGCATTGAAGGCCTCTTCGGCACAGACTGTGTCGGTAGGGTGCTGAGAAGGACATCCAGACGCTCCAGCAGAGGTGCGAGTATCGCTAGCAGAGGCTCGGACACTGGTATGGGGGCCGGTGGTGCCAGCAGAACACTTTGTAGCGCTTTGAGCACCACCAATTGCACCCTGCGGTCCAACTCCTCCTGGAAGTCGAGTGGTCAGAACTGATGAAGGGACGAGGCGTCACCGGCACACCCTCAGGTTCCTGAGGTGGCATGGCGCCCTGCACAGGAGTCTAGGGGAACGCCTCAAGCTACAGGGGGCACCGGAGGATGGGGCCTCCGGTGGCCAGTACCGCTTCAATGGCGGCTTGGTGGCTGCTGATGCTCTGGAACAGGAATCATGCTGAGACGATGACCGGTGTCAGTGCTTTCGAGACTTCTGGTGCTCGGCCCGGTCTTTCCCTGGCACAGAGGATGTCGATGACCCTGAGATCTGGGGAGAGACCACTGAGGATCGATCTCTCTCCCCCCAGTCCTTAGGGGTGCTGGATAGTGGGATGGCGAGGGAAAGAGACAGACGGTTCCCCAAGATCCTTGGGCATCAAGCACAACGAAGCAGAAGTGGACGACTTTGAGGTCCAAAGAGCTTCTCCATTTTATCTAGGCGTGCCCAACGCCCCTTGGGTATCATTTGATCTCACCCACAGCACCCACGGATGTCATGTGAGGGCCCCCAGGCAGAGGATACAGACCACATGTGGATCCGTGATGGACATGGTCTGCGGGCACTGGGGGCACTGTCGAAAACCAGACAACGCCATTGAAAAGAGTTGGGAATTGACCGCAAAGTACGAAAAAATGCCAAAAAAAGGTACCTACCGAGACGGAAGGACACCAACTGCGAAAGGGTATCCAACGAGGAAAAACACTAGAGACCCGAGGACATTTTTTGAACGATTTCGAAGGTGTTTGGAGCTCCACAACTGTGAGGCTACAGCACTGCGGAAAAGAAGAGACTGAAGGGGGACCTCACGTGGACATGTGGATAGCAGCAGGCCCATCTGTGCCGGGCTCCATCAGATGATGTCACCCACATGTGAGGACTACCATCCTGCTTGTCCTAGGAGAATCCAAATTATCCCTGTCAACTGAAAAGCAAGCTGTTAATACAAACAAAAAAGACCCTTTGAAATTTCTGTATGTCAATGTCAGAAGTCTAAGAAGTAAGATGGGAGAGTTAGAGTGTATAGCAATGAATCATGAGATAGACTTAACGGGCATCTCAAAGACATGGTGAAAGAAGGATAACTAATGGGATAGTGCCATTCCAGGGTAACAAATTATATCACAATAATTAGAAGCAATTTTGTTCGGGGGGGGGGGGGGCATACTTTTACATCTGGGATGGCATAGAATAGAACAGGATAAGGATCCTGCACAATAGAATCTTTATGGGTAGAAATCCCATGTGTGTTGAGGAACAATATGGTGATATGGCTTTACTACCATTCACCTGGCCCAAATGATGAGACGGATGATGAAATGCTAAGAGAAATGAGGGACGCTAACCAAATTGGTAGTGCAGTAAGAACATAAGAAATTGCCATGTTGGGTGAAACCAAGGGTCCATCAAGCCCAGCATCCTGTTTCCAACAGAGGCCAAACCTGGCAATTACCCAAACACTAAGAAGATCCCATGCTACTGATGCAATTAATAGCAGTGGCTATTCCCTAAGTAAACTTGATTAATAGCCGTTAATGGACTTCTCCTCCAAGAACTTATCAAAACCTTTTTTAAACCCAGCTACACTAACTGCACTAACCACATGCTCTGGCAACAAATTCCAGAGCTTTATTGTGCGTTGAGTGAAAAAGAATTTTCTCCGATTAGTCTTAAATGTGCTACTTGCTAACTTCATGGAATGCCCCCTAGTCCTTCTATTAATCGAAGGTGTAAATAACCAATTCACATCTACTCGTTCAAGACCTCTCATGATCTTAAAGACCTCTATCATATCCCCTCCTCAGCAGTCTCTTCTCCAAGCTGAACAGCCCTAACCTCTCCAGCCTTTCCTCATAGGGGAGCTATTCCATCCCCTTTATCATTTTGGTTGCCCTTCTCTGTACCTTCTCCATCGTAACTATATTTTTTTTGAGATGCGGCGACCAGAATTGTACACAGTATTCAAGGTACGGTCTTCACCATGGAGCGAAACAGAGGCATTATGACATTTTCCGCTTTATTAACCATTCCCTTCCTAATAATTCCTAACACTGTTTGCTTTTTTGACTGCTGCAGCACACTGAGATGATGATTTTAAAGTATTATCCACTATGATGCCTAGATCTTTTTCCTGGGTGGTAGCTCCTAATATGGAACCTAACATCGTGTAACTACAGCAAGGGTTATTTTTCCCTATATGCAACACCTTGCACTTGTCCACATTAAATTTCATCTGCCATTTGGATGCCTAATCTTCCAGTCTTGCAAGGTCCTCCTTAATATATCACAATCCGCTTGTGATTTAACTACTCTGAATAATTTTGTATCATTCCTTTCCAGATCATATATATATATATATATATATATATATATATATATATATATATATATATATATATATATATATATATATATATATATATATATATATATATATATATATATATATATTGAAAAGCACCGGTCCAAGTACAGATCCCTGAGGCACTCCATTGTTTACCCTTTTCCACTGAGAAAAATTGACCATTTAATCCTACTCTCTGGTTCTTGTCTTTTAACCAGTTTGTAATCCACGAAAGGACATCGCGTCCTATCCCATGACTTTTTAGTTTTCTTACAAGCCTCTCATGAGGGACTTTGTCAAACGTCTTCTGAAAATCCAAATACACTACATCTACTGGTTCACCTTTATCCACATGTTTATTAACCCCTTCAAAAAAATGAAGCAGATTTGTTAGGCAAGACTTCCCTTGGGTAAATCCATGTTGACTGTGTTCCATTAAACCATGTTTAATATGCTCTATGATTTTGATCTTGAGAATAGTTTCCACTATTTTTCCCGGCACTGACGTCAGGCTCACTGGTCTATAGTTACCCGGATCGCCCCTGGAGCTTTTTTTAAATATTGGGGTTACATTAGCCACCCTCCAGTCTTCAGGTACAATGGATGATTTTACTTACTGATAATTTCATTTTCCTTAGTATAGTAAGGTGGACTCAGGACCAGTGGTTTATCTCCCCTGCCAACAGATGGAGAGAGCAAGCTGACATCACAGTACACATAACCCTGCAGTGACCCCAGCCTGCCAGTATGCTCTTCAAAACGAACTGTGAACAGAGTAGCAAAAAAAACTTGATTAAAAACATGATTAAAAACAGGTAACCACAATTGTACTCAATCAAACATTGAACTCAAGCTAGGGACTGGATGAACATTTACCAGTAATCTCTTGGGACCCAAAGCCCCACAGGAGGACTATAGACACACTCATGCAGCAGCTGAAGGCAGGAAGCTGAGTCCATCTGTCTACACTAAGGAAATCGAAATTATCAGCTAAGTTATTTCTCCATCTCCTAGTGTGTAGACAGATGGACTCAGGACCAGTGGAATGTACCAAAGCTACTCCCCAACATGATGGGAGGCTGCCTGCGGTCCAGTCAACACCGCACGTGCATACGCTGCATCCTCCTGGGCCTGCACATCCAGATGATAAAACCTGAAAAAGTGTGTAAAGAGGACCACGTCGCAGCTCAGCAGATATCGACGGGAGACAACAAACTAACCTCTGCCCATGACACTGCCTGAGCCCTATTGGAATGAGCCCTAACCTGAGTAGGCAACGGCTTTCCAGCATCCACATACGCGGCCGTGACTACCTCCTTAATCCAGCCACCTATGATAGCTCTCGAAGCCGGAGTGCCTGCTTACTCCCGCCATGGAGAACAAACAGGCAGTTCATCTTTCGAAAAAGTTCAGAAATCTCCAGATACCGTCCGACAAGGCATTTGATATCCAAGGAGCGCAAGAGGTGATACACCTCCGCATCCCTGACCTTATCCAGGAATGGAAAGGAAACGAACAGATTCAAATGAAAGTCCAAGACTGACTTGGGCAAGAAGGATGGAACAGTAAGCCCCTGGAGTCACCAGAAGGAAAGGCTCCTGACATAAGGCCTGCAGCTCAAAAATTCGGCACGCAGAACACATAGCCACCAGGAACACAGTCTTCAAGGTCAACAACTGCAAGGAAAGGCTACGTAATGGTCGGAATATAGGGCCTGCCAAAAAATCCAGCACCAAGTTAAGACTCCACAAGGGAACCGGTAACCTCAAGGGAGGCTAAAGATGCCTCACTCCCTTCAAAAAAACAGGCCACATCAGGATGAGATGACAATGAAACACCATTCACCAGGCCTCAAACAGGCGAGAGCCACAACCTGCACCTTCAAGGAATTAAGGGCCAAACCTTTAGTCAACCCATTCTGCAAGAATTCCAGAATGAGAGGGATCTTAACTGAATGAGAAATAACACTCCACTCCTCACACCAGGCTTCAAAAACTCTCCAAACCCGCACATAAGCCAAGGAAGTGGAGAACTTGCAAGCGCAGTGTAAGATGGCAAGCACCACAGAGGAATAACCACGCTTTAACATGTGAGCCCCTCTCAAGAGCCAAACCATAAGACAGAACAGAGTCAGATCCTCATGAAGAACTGTCCCTGCTGTAACAGATCCTTGTGCAGTGGAAGACAGAAGGGGGCCTCCAACAGGATTCTTCACAAATTCACATGCCACGGACATGGATGGGATAGTCCAGCGCCTGGACATGCCTGGGATAGTCCAGCCACGGATATGCCTGGGATAGTCACATGCCACGGACATGCCTGGGATAGTCACATGCCACGGACATGCCTGGGATAGTCACATGCCACGGACATGCCTGGGATAGTCCAGCGCCACCAGGACTACACGTCCTCTGTGGCCTTTTATTTAGTGAATTATCCTGCCCAGCAAGGGCCACGGAGGAAAGGCATAAAGCAATCTGTCTTCTGGCCAGACCTGTGTGAGAGCGTTTATTCTCAGGGACCACAGATCTCTCCAGCAACTGTAGAATTGACGAACCTTCACATTTCGAGAAGTCGCCAGCAGGTCTAGAAACAGAAGGCCCCAGTGATCCACAACTAGCTAAAATGCCTCGGCTGGACTCCTGGGTCCAGACTCTCCTTGCTGAGAAAGTCCGCTCTTACATTGTCTTTTCCTGCAATGGGAGAGGCCGAGATCATCTGCAGATGACCTTCCGCCCATTCTTTAAGCTGGAGCTGAACCGCATAGTCCTGAGACTGCAGGTTCCAATGAGAAAGCAGAGCACACTGAAGAGGACACATATTTATTTATTTTATTTATTTTTGGTTTTTATATACCGATCTTCCTACATTAGATGCAAATCAAACCGGTTTACATAGAACAAGAAGAAACTTGCTAAAAGGCATTACATCAAACAATGAACAATTATGCAACATTAAATAACATTGTCAACATATGTGCCCTTGCCCACAGCGTCACTCCCAGAGTAGCCGCTATCAAGCTGAGCACCTGTAGGTAGGACCACACTGTCGGTCGTATGGTGATCATCAACTGACACACTTGAGAAATCAATTTCTGGATCCGAACTTCTGGTAGCAAAACTCTGTCCTGTCCCATATCAAACTGGACCCCCAGATATATTCCAAGGACTGGAATGGCTGAAGATTGCTTTTGGTCAGGTTCACCATCCAACCAAGTTCCTGCAATAAGGAGATCACTTGGTGTGTCACCAGGTGGCTCTCTGCCGGAGACTTGGCTCAAACCAGCTACTCGTCCAAATACGGGTGAACTAGCATTTCTTCTTTTCGCAAGGCTGCCATTACTACCACCATAACCTTGGAAAATGTTCTGGGAGCAGTGGCTAGGCCAAATGGCAGCACCCAAAAGTGATAATGGTGCCCCCAACATCGCAAAGCGCAGAAAGTGCTGGTGTTCCAGTCAGATGGGAAAATGAAGGTAAGCCGCTGACAGATCAAGGTGGTCAGATATTCTTCTGACTGCACCATCATCACAGAGCGCAAGGTTTCCATGTGAAAATGAGTCACCCACAAATGATGTTGAGATCCAAGTTGGGATGAAAGGAGCCCTTCCATCTTGGGCACAACAAAATAGATGGAATATTGCACCATACTTTCTGTAGACGTGGGCACCAGCACCACAGCCCTCAATCTGAGAAGCCTTTGAAGCATGAACTCTACTGCCTGCTTCTTGTGGGGAGTGGTAAGGGGACACCATGAACATGTCCTGAGGAATACTGTGAAATTCCAGTGCATACCCTTCTCTTATCACCTCCAGGACCCACTGGTTCGACATGATCTCGACCCACCTCCGATAAAAGAGACATCCCCCTATTTCCAGCTCTAGAAGGTAGGTCAGCAAACCTTCATTGGGAGGCTCAGGAAGGTCTGCCACCCAAGCCCACTCCTCTCTTGGGCAGTCAGGGGCAAAAGGACAGACCTACTGAAAGGTTGAGTCTGCTGAAAAGTTGTTCCTCTGTAGGGACAAAAACGTCTGGAACCCCGGAGATGGTCCCTCATACCAAAGGGGCGCTGTAATTGCTTCTTATCCTCCAGCAACAGAAGAACCAGACACTCACCCCACTTACTGGTCAGTTTCTCCATCTCGCTCCCAAACAAGAGCAAGCCATTAAATGGCATCTTGGTAAGACTGGTTTTGGAGGCTGCATCAGCCAATCAATTTCACAACCATAGTTGGTGCCTGGCTGCTATCACCGAAACTAGTCCTCTGGCCGAGGTCCGGAACAAATCACAGCCTGTGTCTGCTAAAAAGTCAGCAGAAGGTTCCATAACGCTTTGGAATTCCCTCCAGACTCAAGCAGCTCCTAAGAGAGAAGCAGACAAGATCTTGACACTAGGGCACAACAGGAGACAATCTGTAAATTCATCACCATTGCCTCAAAGGCTTGCTTAAGAATAGTCTAAATCCTTTTATCAAACACATCCTTCAAGGCCGTTCCTCTCTACCAGAGCATCCACTTTGGGAAAACTTAAACGCTCTCTCACAGCCAGATCCAAGGGATACAGGCCTTCCAATGACCAACCCCCTTTAAAATTTGCCTCTGGGGGCGTCCTATTCCAGTTCAATCAATTCCTGAATGGCATCTATCACAGGGAAAAAAACAAGAGGCTTTACATAAGGAAACCAAAATGGGGGATTCTTCTTCGGCTCCGACATAGCATTCAAACCAGGGACACCCAGCTGTTTCAAGGTCAGGGAAATCAGTGCAGGAAGTTTATTTCTATGAAAGAATCGCAACATGGTGATTCCAGCCCTGGAGGAATTTCCCCATCTTCCAGGAAATCAGAATCAACTTCATCAGTGCCATCCAGACTCCTGTCAGGAAAACCCGCAGGGAGCCGAGGTGCTTTAAGCATAGGACTGGCAGAGGGAGGAGCCACTGGCTGAGTGTCTGACTGGACAGAAATGGGGGAAGAGGAGGACTGTGCTTGAAGAAAGGCTTGTAAGCCTTGAAAATAAATCCACCCAAGAAAAAGCAGTCAGGTCCAAACCAGGACCAGAAGGAACTGGAGCTGGTCCCACAGAAGAGCCCTTGCCAGTGGAGGAGCCCGTCAAGGGAGAACCAAAATCTGGCATCCCCCCAGCCAAAGCCGTGACCATCATCAGAATGGGAAGAGCCCGGCTTAGCAAAATCTGAGGAGGACTACGTCCCCTGAGCGCCTAAAACAGCACTGAAGCAGGTTAGAAGCCCTAATATGACAGGCAATGCAAATAGGAAGATGCTTAGGCTTCTTGCTTACCAGCGCCATCACGGCGGTAAGTATGCATAGGCATGGTTTGCGCTTAAAAAAGTAGTGCGCCCAAAAATTAAGCGCCGAGAAGAAACTGCAGCCAAGCACATAGAGTTGTGCACCTAGTGAAGCGCATAAAAAGTTTGTGCACATAAAATGCACTCAAACTAAGCGCACAACACGTGTACAGAGCCATCGCACTGTGTGCACCAAAGGCCTATAGAGGCTACAGCCTACCACACGGCATGCAAGAACAAAGCCTAAATGCGGGGCCTAGCCCACCGGGGGCAGTTCAACCCACCCAGCTGCCCAGTTCTCCAACCGCAACAGGAGTGGGAACTAATGGCATACAGCGCGCCTAGAGATGGAGACCAGAGGAAGTCCTGAAACACCTCTCTCTCTCTGTTCAGGTGAAAACTGTCTTTTTTTTTTTTTTTTTTAACATTACCTGAGTTCAATGCTTACCAGCTGAGTACAGAGACAGTCCTGGCTGCGGAGGAAGAGGGCATCTGCCACCAATGCCACACTCTGCCTCCAGCACCCGCTGCCTTTCAGTTGAACTAGCAGCTAAGTCCACACCAGGAAACCCAGCTACCGGACCAAGGCACACCTCTGAAGGACCATGGAAATCACCTCAGGAATTCTCAACTGGGGGAGGGACCTTTAGGTATCACCGCAGGAGAGCAGGGCTTTCGTTTCTGAATTTAGAATTTCAAAATTCTCCTTCCAAAAAGCTTGAAGTAATCCCCATAGGGAGATGCACATCCATCATCTGCTGGAGACAGAGAATACTGGCAAGCTGGGGTCACTGGAGGGCTACATATACTGTGACGTCAGCTTGCTCCATTCTCCATCTGCTGGCAAGGGAGCATAAACCACTCTTCCTAAGTCCATCTGTCCACATGCTAGGAAATGGGAGATTTCAATTACCCTAATATTGACTAAGTATAATATCAGGACATGCTAGACGGATAAAGTTCCTGGATGGAATAAATGACAGCCTTATGGAGCAATTGGTTCAGGAACTGACAAGAGAAGCAGTTATTTTAGATCTAATTCTTAGTGGTGCACAGGATTTGGTGAGAAAGGCAATTGGGGGGGGGGGGGGGGGGGGCGCCTTTAGCAATAGTGATCATAACATGATCAAATTTGAATTAATGACAAGAAAGGGGACAATAAGTAAAATCCATGGCTCTAGCACTAAACTTTCAATAGGGAAACTGATAAAATGAGACATTTATAATTGCTAATTCTAGAGATTTAATTGCTGACCACAAGAAATCCATCGTAATCTCTGCAGGCTTCTGGGGTAAAATTATGTCCAACTCCTGTCTTGAAATCCCTTCTCCCCCCACAGCTAGGTCCCCACTCCTTATTACTTCTTTAGGTAAATTAATTATATCACTGGGGCTCCCCTCTATTCCAGGGGTAGCTACGGGATTCTTAAGATTTAAACGTGGCGGGGAGGGAGTTTTAGTTTTATTTGAAACTATTTACCCATTCTCCCCACATATGTTATAAATCTCTATTTCCTCTCAATTGTCTCTTCTCAAAGCTAGCCTTTCCATCCTTATGAGATTTCAATACTTAAATATGCATATTCTAGAAGAGAGAAAAAGAGAGAGGGATATGTTACAGACATCCAAATAGCTCAAAAATATAAATGTACAAAATGTAAACAATTTTTTCAGTAGGAAGAAATCCTAGCAAAAGAAGTCATGATACAAGCTTTTAAGGTGGTCAGTCAAGAATAGCATTAGAAAATATTTATCAAGTAAGTGTGGAATAGCCTCTCGTTTTATATACAGCAGAGAAAATAAAATAGTAAAAGGATTCAAGAAAACAACAAATAAGTAGCAAGGATCCTTAACCATGAAGAATAGGAAAAGTGTTACATTAACTAAGGTCTAAGCATGTATTAGAAAGTAATTTGGGCAGACTGAATGGGCCTTATGGCCATTGTTTGACATCAAATTCTGTTTCTTTAGGTCTATATTTAGAAAGATTTCCTAGAAAGGTCTGGAAAGATCATCCACACCATCATAAGACAATAATGCAATCCATGTATGTGGCTATGTTGCATTTGCTTGTTATCAGGGAACATGACACACACAACTGGACTCGTTCATGAAGTAATAGTATACAGAATTTACCAACAGAAACTATATACTCAGATAGGGTTTCAACATACACTTAGAAAATTACTTTAAAAAACTGTAAATGTAACTAAATAAATGTAAGTACAGCAGCCAACCAGTTGACATAAAGCAGAGTTGAAGTCTATTTCTTATTGCAACATGATTTGATAACTCTGATGTGAAGCATGCAATGAAATTTTACTAAATATTCATTCAATGCATAAAAGAAAATTATTCCTTACCTGCTAATTTTCGTTCCTGTAGTACCATGGATCATTCCAGATGGTGGGTTATGTCCCCCGTCCAGCAGATGGAGTCAGAACAAAAACTTTCAGGGGAGGTCCTATATGACCACACCTCCCCTGGCTCAACTCTCAGTAACTAGACTATCAAAGCCAAGAAGAGAAGAGACCCAGAGGGATCAAGTATTCAAAATTTCAGAATAACCACTGTCAAACTGACAGCAACTAAAACTTGGAACCAAAAAACCTGAACTGTGAACTTGCGAACAGCACTGCATGAAAAGCAGACTCTCAGTACCGAAAAAGGATAGAGTGAGAGATGGAAAAGAGACAGGTAAGCAGGAATGTCCCACATAAAACAACCCCCAAGTCTAGGGAGGGTGTCTGGAATGATCCATGGTACTGCAGGAACAAAAATTAGCAGGTAAGGAATAATTTTCTTTTCCCTGTACGTACCAGGATCATTCCAGATGGTGGGATGTACCAAAGCTTCCCCATCATGGGCGGGCCGCGGACAGCCCTTCCTTTATGACCCTGTCTCCCAGCTGACCGCCCGACGGCACACGGACATCTAGGCGATGTCGTCTCGCAAAAGTGTGGAGCGACTTCCAGGTGGCCGCCCTACAGATTTCCTGAGTGGAGACTGAAGAGCTCTCCGCCCAAGACGTTGCCTGGGCGCGAAGGGAATGAGCCTTAACTGCTAACGGCGGAGACTTACCTGCTCCCAGGTTCGCTGCTATAATCGCTCCCTTCAGCCAGCGAGCAATGGATTGTTTGGAGGCCATGCAACCCTTCCTGGGTCCCGACCAAAGGACAAACAAATGGTCAGAAAGCCGAAAATCATTCGTGACCTCTAGATAATGCATCAAAGAACGCCGTACATCTAGCCTGCGCAAGTCCCCCGACTCAGAGGAGAAAAATGACGGGAGCTCTACCGATTGGTTGAGATGGAACGCCGAAATCACCTTAGGAAGGAAAGACGGTACCGTACACAGGGAAACGCCGCCTGGCGTAAACCGAAGGTATGGTTCCCGGCAGGATAGAGCCTGCAGCTCGGAGATCCGTCGCGCCGAGCTGATCGCAACCAGGAATATGGTCTTGAGAATGACGTCCTTGATGGAAGCGGAACCCAAGGGCTCAAAGGGTGGACCTACAGAGAGCCCGGAGCACCAGGTTCAAGTTCCACGACAGACCTCCAGGGAGTGCAGGCCCCTCACTGTCTCTACGATTTAATGTCCTATACTTGATCCCTCTACAGAGAAGCCTAGAAACCTAAGCTAAAATGCTGGGGACCTCAGTGTCCCCTGCTCACATCTGCTGGAGTCAGAACGATACTGAAAGTTGAGCCAGGGGAGGTGTGGTCATATAGGACCTCCCCTGAAAGTTTTTGTTCTGACTCCATCGGCTGAACGGGGGACATAACCCACCGTCTGGAATGATCCTGGTATATACAGGGAATGTTTTAATATTTGGATAAAATTTGATAGAAGAAAGGTGAAAATGTACTGCACAAAGAAATAAGTGGGCCCGCACCTGGAGCCCACCATGTAACCGCGCGCCATGTATGGCAGCCCGGTTGCGTCTGGCCAGCAGGACTCCAGCGTCGCAGGGAGCCGAATCGCGGTTTCCCTTCTCCCTCCTTCCTCAGCCTGGCTCAAAATGATGGTGACACGGCCGGGTGAGGGGAGGAGTGGTCGCAGGCTGATGACATCACAGCCCATTTAAAGGGCTGCGACCTAGGCATACCTGGCCTCTTTGTTCTCAGCCAGCGTTCCCACCCACCTACCCACCCCGCTTGCCTTGTTGAACAAGAATTTCAGGTTGATTAATGTTAGAGGTTTTAGGGTAGTCAGTTGTACAGTTATAAGAAGATTTTGTTAACCCGTATTTGACTGCTTGTATGTGTGATAGATAGCACTCTGTCAGATAGCGGGGCATGTTTTACGGTTGTAATAGACAAATGAGGCAGATTGCACTTGTTAGGTAGTCGAACGATGGTGAAATTTGCAATAGTAGGGTTAATGTTGCAGCAGAAGAGGAGAGGCGGTTATCTGAAGCGATAGGGGCATTTTGGACATGGTGCAGTCGGGCATCACGGTGCAGGTCAGTAGTAGACTGGTGCCTTGGGCGGCGTAGGTCGGGGCCCCATTGTTTGAGGACAAGGCGGGGGGGGGGGGGGGGGGCTGGCTTTGATACTGCCTTGCTTGGTTATTATGGCAGGCAGCAGAGGTGATGGTATAACCCGGTCTTTGGGAACTGCCATACCGGCTCGGGTACTAGTTTATCTAGGGGCATATATATATATATTGTTAAATAAAGCTGCGCCCTTTTTATCCAATATCTGTGTTTGTTGTTATTCCATTATATTAAAGAATGTATGTATGTATGGCTAAAGGTCAATTAGAGGTGATGGGGTGGGAGGGACATAGACGGGACGACACTACAGTCGCGGCTGCTAGAGTTAAACCTGTTCAGTTAAAACATATTGCCTTCACTTACCCTATATACTGTAGCGGATGACTCTGGTGAATAACAATTCTGCAGGTAGGACAGGTGTTATTTTCTTCCAAATATTTTACCAAGCAACTTCTACAAACTGTTGAAAGAAGAATATATATACATATTAAACTTTTATAAGAAATACCCAGAAAGACAAATGTATTCATCAACCTAATAAACGAAGCTTGACCGACGTGCCGCAAATGCGCAGTAGAGAGCAGCTCTATTGCGCATGTGCGGGCAAGCACATCGGTCTCAGCGAGCAGCAGCTGGATATCAACATGGCGGCGGAGACAAGGAGCGGCGGCCAGTAGCGAGGAAGGAGAGAGTGAGTGAGAGGGAGGGAGGAAGGATAGAGTGAGAGGGAGGGAGGGAGGATAGAGTGTGTGGGTGGGTGGAAGGGAGGAGAGTGGTGGGAGGGAGGAAGAATGAGGGGGAAGAGGGGGAGAATGAGGGGTGAGAATGAGGGGGAGGTGAGAGACAGAGGGATGTGAGTAAGTGGAAGGGTAAGAAGTTGTGGAGCAGAGAAAAAGGGAATGGAGGAGGGCTGAGGGAGAGGGGATGGGATTGAAAGAGGGTGGGGAGTGACTGAGGGAAGGGGAGGGAGGTGAGAGTGAGGGGAGGGAGGCAGTGGGAGATAGAGTGTGAGTAAGACTGCGTGGAGGGAAGGGGTGAGTGAACGAGGGGAAGGGGGAGTGAGGGTGAAAAAGTGTAGACGGGTGCTGTGTTCGAAAATGGACTGAAAAACAAATTTAATGTAGCCCGTTTTAACGGGCTTAACGGCTTGTTGTATATAAAAGAAAGTAATATTTCATTAAATCATGCAAACTGTACATATATTTTTGCAAACAGGATAAGATATTAATCAAAATGTAATTACTTAGAGCTATACTTTTTCTCCAGTGATTGAGCTTCAACTGAGCTGCCCTCTTTGACCATGTCATGACATGCTGAATCATCCACAACTTTCCAGAAAATTCCTGCTCATGTGAGCAGGCATAGCTGCCAAAACATGCAACGCTAATTCCTTGCATTAGCAAAGGAAAGTAATAAGGATCAATCAACAAAGGAAAAGAGGGAGGATTGTGTGGTTCCCTCTGAATGCCCTCCCCATAGATTTTACATATGACCCTGGTCCCTCCCTCCCACCCATAGTATTAATAGGCTATCCTGCACCCTCTCCCCTACTCCCATCCCCTGATAATGAGAAACAACCCCTGCCAGGAGTGAGGTCTCAACCTGCCTGCCTCCTGGCAATCCAGCTATGTGGGGCCGATGCAATAAATTTGTATAGAAAGTAAGCGCTGAACAGTCAGCGCCCGCTTTCTTAACGCGCCCACAAGGCGGATGCCATGCAATATTTAAATTAGGGGGTCGCGTTAGCAAGGAGGCGCTAGGGTCACTTGCATACCCCTAGAGCCTCCTTGCTAATGAGAACCCAATCGTCGTTGGCAGTCCGCCGGTTAGGAAAACAGACGCCGAGTTTGTCGGCGTCCATTTCCTAAACGCCACACAGCCAGGGTCTTCAGGAAACGGACACTTGTCATTCAAGCATCTGTTTCCTGCACCCGACTGCCAGTGTTTTGGTATTTTTTTCTATTTTTTTTTTAACTTTAATTTTGTTTTTCCTCCTACTTAATATCACAATGATATTAAGTAGGAGGCAGTATAGTAAAGCATTTTTTCTGCTTTCCTGTACTGGTTTAAGGAGTGTTCAGCAATTAACGCCTGTTCCAGGCAGGCGTTAATTGCTGTGCGCTAAATGTACGTCCTAGACGCACATTTTTTTTTGCATCTGGAGTGAATGCTAATAGCCTCAATCACAAGCATTTGCATGTGATTAGCGCTATTAGATTCACTCTGCGTGGGACGCGCATTGAATAGACGCTAATCCCCTTATTGCAATAAGGGATTCATTAGCACCTATTCAACCCGCGTCCGACTGCAGGTTATACAGTGCGCTCGGCTCAGCACACTATTGCATCGGCCCTTGTGTTTGCCTGAAGCAGTGTTGGAAGCATAAACTATTCATAGTTTACACTGCAAGAGCTAGAAGAGTAACTATGCTGACTTACTCTAGCACTGGAAGTATAAACTGCGTTTAAATTTACACTTTCGGTCCTGCTTCAGGCAGACACAGTGCTGGATCGCTGGGAGCTGGTGAGTTGAGGCCTCATTCTCTGCAGAGGTTGTTTCTTAATATTATGGGTTGGGATGGGTGAGTCTAGGGGAAGGGGACAGTTTATTGATACTGTAGGTGGGTGGGAGGCACCACGGGGACAAGCTCTATTAATACTTGTTTCTAAATGGGAATGGGCTTTGGGGGGGGGGGGGTGCAGGTGCAGGGATCTGCTGAATGCAACAGGTTTAAATATTTTAGGAGGGGATGCATGGCCCAACAGAGCCATATACAAAATTGGGAAAAGGAGGGGGGAAGAATCAGGCCACAGGCACCTTGATTTTTTTTTCTTGGTCTGTCAGTGCTACTTAACCAGATAATTTTTAAAGATATCCATTTAAGTAGCAAGTTATTCAGCTACACAAAGCCAGATAACTTTAAAAAAAAAAAAAAAAAAAAAACCTAACATAGTCAGTTAGGATTTTTAAGTTATCCAACTAACTTTAGGCTAGTATATTTAATGGGTCATTTCTCCCACTGAATATAAGGGACAAGTTATCTGGCTAACTTTAGCAAGATAACTTGTTCCTAAATAGCCTACTGAATATTGGGCTCAACTTTTTTTTTCCCCGGACATCATATGATTAGGCTTGCTCATGGAAGGATAGCTTCTGATTGCCAGGAACATCTGAGAGAAAGAGAAGGAAGGGTGAGGGGAATCCTACAAGGAGGAAGATGCATACAAGGAAGGAGGACGATGCAATTGAGTGTGTTACCTTAGCATCCTTTATAGGCATATAAACTTCTCTTTCTTTAAAGGCCACCTATAGTTTGTCTCCTTGTGCATATTGCCAAGGCTGCTATCTGTTTTCCATATGGGGCCTGTAGTATATATAGCATACTCAGGGAAGCCAGCTGGCCCACTAGCAAACAACTTTCCATCTGCCTATTGGTCTATCCCCATTAGATGACAGACAAGCATCTAGTATTTGTCTGTTGCAGGCAGGGCTATCTGGCCACACTTCAGACATTGTTCCTCTGGTGTGTTCTTTATGCATATGGTGGCAACTATTTAATAGCTGTGGGCCTTATTATGTTTAATTGAATGAGTTTTAATTAAGATAATAAGGGTTCGGCAATAATATCAGCCCTCTCTGATACTAATTCTGTAGTATTGGGCCCATAGAAGGTGTTCGGGGTTGGGTCTTCCAAGATTTGTTCAGATGCAGGCACCTTTGTTTTGAGTGTGAAGTCAAGTAGTTGCTTTTATTTTATAGAAATCCTCTTGTATACCTCCAGAAGGGTCTACAATTATAAGCAAGATAGCATTCATATTTCATAATATCTGCCTGTAATGTACAAATGGCTATTTGTATAGATGTGGTGTTGCTTCCTGATACCACTTGATCTATATCTCAGCATTCTTTGTCCTTTCATTGAGAGATATAGCCACTCTTAGAAGTGGATGTGGTGATATGTCATGTGGGCAAGTATTTTAGGTCAATATATCAGTTGTGCACTGTCAAAGGGAGAGTTTGATGACTACATTTAGAGGAGATGTGTGTTAAAGGCCAAATAAATTTCTGTGGAAAAGCCCTCAGAGCATCTGCATTAACAGCCTTGATGCTTTCCCACTAGGCTTGCAGGATAGTGGAGGAGATAGTTTGTAAATATTTATCCCCAACAAAACATCACTGAGCAGGTGCAAGGAGAGCTATAAGCCTTGTTCCCTCTAATTGTGTACATGTGTATGCACACAGAAGTTGTGAAACCCCCCCCCCCCCCCCCACACACACACAGCAAACCCTGATAGTTGCATTATTCTGACTCATAGTGCACAAATTTGTATTTTGCATAAAAGGTTGCACAAAACAAAATTGTATGCATGCAATCTTTCACAAATTTGAGAGAACACTAGTTATAAGAAGTCACACCAAGTATGAGGAGAGGTGCTAATATAGATAGCTGAGTGGCTGGTGGGCGTTGGGATTGCTTGGTAATTTGCCTGCCCAGTGTGAAGGTATCTGACCTCACATGCCACCTAGATATGATTTTATAGAGTGCTGGGGAGGAGCCAACAGTTATTGTACATTTGATACCAATGACATAGGATGGTGCAAGAGGGAGATTATGGAGGCTAAATTAATGGTCTTAGGTAGAAAACTGACATCCAGAACTTCCAGGGTTGCATTCTCAGAAGTGATCCCTATTCCACATGCAGGATCCCAGAGGCAGGCTAAGCTCCAGAGCTCAATGTGCAAATGAAACAATAGTGCTAGGAACAGGGTTTTAGATTTGTTAGGTAGTGGGGAAACATTCTGGGGAAAGGGGAGCCTATTCTGATAGGATGGGCTCTACTGTAATCAGTGGAACCAGGTGGCAGGCGCTAACATTTAAAAAGGAGATAGAGCAGCTTTAAAACTAGACCTTGGCAGAAACATGGCAGTTGCTCAGAAGTGCATGGTTTGGAGGGATGTATATTCCAAAGATACTTACAAAAGAGGGAAGTTAGAATATCTCAGTAGTAATGTGTTGAAGAGTAAAGTTTTCTAGATGGATGCAGGCAAAGAGCATCCAAATGTGAATGACTCAACTGCTAATAAGCAGATTGTAAATACAACGAAAAGGTATGAATAAATAAACCTTTAAAATGTCTGTATGCGAATGCCAGAAATCTGAAGACTGGTGAGTTACAATGTGTGGCATTCAAGGATACAGACATTACAGGTATTTCAGAGACAAGATGGAAGGAGGATAACCAATGGAACACTGTGCTACCAGGGTATAAATTATATTAAGTGGTAGGGCATATCAAATTGGTTCAGAGCCAGCACGATAAAGTAAGAGATCGCATAGAATCAAGAATGATAAAAATCCTGCAGGAAACAAACTACACTGTGGAGACCTTATGGATAGAAAGGGGTATATGCTACGTTATGGTAGATCTATTCCCACTTCTATATTCTTACCTATGGGACAGAAAAGAGCATAGCAGTGGGTATATACTACCGACCACCTGGCCAAAATGAAGAAAGATTGTGAAATGCTGGCTGAAATTTAAAAAGCTAATAAATTTGGAAAAAAACAAAAATGAGAGATTTCAATTATTCTGACACCACAAAAGTGTAACCACCTCAACTAGCAATATAAAATCTACATTAAACATCAGATGACAGCTTAGCCATTCTTGTTTATGATAATCTAAAATGTTATAAACCTGTGGAATATGTTTCCAGATGAGGTTACACTTATTGCATCTAAGACTTCTAGAATAGTAAAGTCAATTATTTCTTTACAGAACAAAATGTTATGGAGCATGATGTCCTGCTTAGATTTTAGTAGAACTAGAAAAAAAACTTATTAGGCTAGAGACTGGTTCTGGCTCACTTTGCCTTTCTCAGAGACAAGCAGCCCAACTACGGTACCTGAATGTAATCTACTCTGGTGCCATAATGTTGAGATTACTACCTGATAATCTCCTTTTCCTTAGTGTAGACAGATGGACTCAGAACAAATGGGATAGTATCCGCGTGCTAGCAGTTGGAGACGGATCTGACGTCAGCACGGGGGTGTTTATATCCCCACAGGAAGCGTAGCTATTCAGTAATCTTCCTTGCAAAAGCTGTTATAGATGTGTGTACTGACGCTCAGTGAAAAAGTGAAACAGGATTCCCCTGACAGATTGACAGTAGCTGGAGACCACCAGCATTCCCAACCGGAAGGCGTGGACACCTGGTAGAGTGTACGCTCTTATGGAAACAGATGACATGGCTTACCTTGAATCGGTGATACCCATGTACGCAGGCAGCTGGGCGGGATGCTGAGTCCATCTGTCTACACTAAGGAAAAGGAGATTATCAGGTAGTAATCTCAACATTTCCTGGCGTGTAGCCAGATGGACTCAGAACAAATGGGATGTACAAAAGCTTTACTCCCAGCCTGGGCGGGAGGCTGCCTGAGGCCCATGTAGTACCGCCCTCGCAAATGCTGAGTCCTCCCTGGCCTGGACATCCAGACGGTAGAACCTGGAGAAGGTATGGAGGGAGGACCACGTCGCCGCTTTACAGATTTCCACAGGCGATAGCATCCTGGATTCTGCCCAAGGCGACTTGTAGAGGCGGAGACTTCCCAGCCTCTACGTACGCTGCTCTGACAACTTCTTTAATCCAGCGGGCGATGGTGAGCCGCAAGGCCGCTTCCCCTTGCTTCTTCCCGCTGTACAGGATGAACAGATGGTCCGTCTGTCGTAGGTCTTGTGTAAGTTCCAAATGTCTGGGCAGCAATCTGCCAATGTCGAGATGGCGTAATAAACGCCCTTCTTCAGATTTCTTCAGACCCGCCGTGGTAGGCAAGGATATGGTTTGGTTAAGATGAAACTGTGAAACCACCTTAGGTAGAAAGGAGGGAACCGTACGAAGATGGATAGCCTCTGGAGTGATTCTGAGAAAGGGATCACGGCAGGACAATGCTTGAAGCTCTGAGATGCGGCGGGCTGAACATACAGCCAGCAAGAACACCATCTTCAAGGTTAGAGAACGAAGAGACAGGCCCCGAAGGGGTCTGAAGGTGGATCCCGCGAGGAAATCCAAAACAAGGTTGAGGTTCCACAAAGGCACAGGCCACTTCAGTGGCGGACGAATATGCTTGACTCCTTGCAGGAAACGAGAAACATCTGGGTGCTTGGCGATGGTCTTGCCATCCCTCCTGGGACCATAGCAAGACAGCGCAGCCACCTGAACCTTGATGGAGCTGAGGGAGAGACCCTTCTGAAGTCCATCCTGCAGGAAATCCAACACAATGGGGATTGTGGTTGCATGTGGATTGGTGCCGTGAGTGTCGCACCATGCTTCAAATACTCTCCAGATCCGGATGTATGTGAGGGATGTGGAAAACTTGCGAGCTCGGAGGAGGGTATCAATCACGGGCTCCGAGTAACCCCTCTTCTTTAATCTAGCCCTCTCAAGGGCCATACGTAAGAGAGAATTGAGCCGGATCCTCGTGAAGAATGGGACCTTGATGTAGAAGGTCCCGGAGAGGAGGCAGGGGAAGAGGCTCCCCTGCCAGTAGTCTTCTCAAGTCCGCGTACCAGGGTCTTCTTGGCCAGTCTGGCGCCACTAGAAGAACTAGGCCCCGGTGTGTCTCTGAATCTTGCGGATGACAGCGCCTAGCAGAGGCCACGGAGGAAAGGCGTACAGTAGAGTCCCTGGAGGCCATGGCTGAACCAGGGCATCGATTCCGTGTGAGAACGGGTCGCGCTTGCGGCTGAAGTATCTGGGTACTTGAGCGTTGGACTTGTCCGCCAGTAAATCCATGTCCGGAATCCCCCAATGATCCACAATCATCTGGAAGGCCGTGGGTGAGAGCTGCCACTCTCCCGGATTTAGGCTTTCTCTGCTGAGGAAGTCTGCTGTGGTATTGTCCTTCCCAGCAATGTGGACGGCGGAGATGTCCTGAAGATTCACCTCTGCCCAAGTCATCAGAGGGGTGATCTCCCGAGATACCTGACGGCTTCTGGTTCCGCCCTGACGGTTGATGTATGCCACCGTGGTGGTGTTGTCGGACATCACTCTGACTGCTCTGTTCTTCAGTCTGGGAGCAAATCGAAGGCATGCCAATCGGACTGCCCGGGCCTCTAGACGGTTGATGTTCCATGCTGACTCTTCTCTGTTCCACCGCCCTTGTGCGGTGAGTTCTTCGCAGTGTGCTCCCCAGCCACTCAGGCTGGCATCTGTGGTGAGCAAGATCCACGTGGGTGAGGACATCTTCGACCCCCTGCTCATGTGGTTGGACTGCAACCACCACCGCAACTGGGTCCGCACTTTGGCTGGCAGAGGTAGGTGCGTGGAGTAGTTCCGTAGACGGGGGGGCTCCAGCGAGAGAGCAGGGCGTGTTGTAGAGGTCTCATATGGGCCCTCGCCCAAGGTACCACTTCCAGGGTGGATGCCATGAGACCAAGAACCTGCAGATAATCCCAGGCTGTGGGCCGACTGGCTCTCATCAAATACTGGATATGCTGCTGAAGTTTCAACTTTCTCTTGGTGGTGAGACTGACTGTGTCTGCCCGGGTGTCGAACTGTACTCCCAGGTATTCCAGTGACTGGGAAGGCTGTAGGCAGCTCTTGCTGAGGTTGATTACCCAGCCCAAGCTTTCCAGAAGGGCTATCACTCTGTCGGTAGTCCGAAGGCTCTCCTCTTGTGATTTCGCCCTGATCAGCCAGTCGTCTAGGTAGGGATGGACCAGGATGCCTTCCCGCCTGAGTGCCGCCGCTACCACTACTACCACCTTGGTGAACGTCCGTGGTGACGTTGCCAACCCGAAGAGCAGAGCCCGAAACTGGAAGTGGCGGCCGAGAACCTTGAAGCGTAGGTAGCGCTGATGATCCGGATGGATCGGGATATGCAGGTATGCCTCTGACAGGTCTAATGCCGTGAGGAATTCTCCTGGCTGTACTGCGGCCTTGACTGAGCGTAGTTTCCATGCGAAATCTCAGTACCCGTAAGTATTGATTGACTGACTTGAGGTCCAGGACAGGCCGAAAGGTACCCCCTTTCTTGGGTACCATGAAATAAATGGAATAATGTCCAGAATTCACTTCCCAGGCAGGTACTGGGATGATGGCCCTTAAGGACAGGAGCCTCGCCAGGGTAGCTTCCAATGCTGCCTTCTTGTGTATGGGACATGAAGATTCCACAAACTTGTCCGGAGGGAGATGATGAAAGTCCAGATAATATCCATCCCAGATAACGGCGAGGACCCACTGGTCCGATGTAATCTCGACCCATCTGGGGTAGAAGAGGGTTAACCTGCCCCCTATGGCTCCGTCCCCCAGATGAATCGGCGCATTCTCATTGGGAGGCGCGGCCGGGACCAGAGCCCGGGCCCGCTCCCCTCTTGCGCTGCTTGGTCCGAAAGGACTGATTCCTGGCCGGAGGACGTGGTGCCTGGTAGCGACCCCTGTAAGGAAAGAAACGCTGGGAACTCCTGCCCCTGGAGGGCCTTGGAAAGGCGCGCTGGCCCCTTCTGAACCGATCTTCCGGCAATCTGGGCACTGGAGAGGCACCCCATGCACTGGCCAGTTTATCAAGGTCGCTGCCAAAGAGAAAAGAACCCTTAAAGGGCAATCTAGTGAGGCGTGACTTAGAAGGCGCATCAGCCGACCATCTCCAGATCCAGAGCTGCCTCCTGGCAGCTACGGAGGATGAAATCCCCTTAAGCTGTTGTCCGGACCAGGTCAGATGCCGCATCTGTAAGGAACGAAAGAGCGGATTCCATGTCCGCCGCTGGAGCGTTGTTTCTAACCTGTGACAAACAGGCACGCGTCACCACCGTGCAGCAGGTGGCGATCCGCAAAGATAAAGCTGCCACCTCAAAGGCCTGTCTCAGAATGGCGTCCAGTCACCGGTCATGAGGCTCCCTGAGGGCCGTCCCCCCTTCAACTGGAATGGTAGTGCGCTTGACCACAGCGCTAATCAAGGCGTCCACCTGAGGGCACTCCAGCAGGTCCTGGATAGCCGGTGCCAATGGGTACATGCTCTTCAGAGCCCGACCCCCTTTGAAGGCAGCCGCTGGTGCCGCCCATTCTAAATCAATCAGTTGTTGCGCCGCTTGTAAGAACGGAAAATGGCGGGCTGTAGGACGAAGATCTTCCAGCAGGGGGTTCTGCGCGGAGGGTACCAAAGCGCTGGGACCTGTAATATCCAATTCTGCCAGACACTGAGACACCAGGTCGGAGAGATCCTCTTTAGGGAAGAACCGCCTCATGGTTCTATATGGCTCAGTCCCTGGAGGAAGGTCCCCCTCGTCCGGGAGTTCGGACTCATCCTGTGAGGCCTCCTGGTCGGACTGATCCGGACTGTCCATCGTTGGGAAGTTCCGCTTGCGATAAGGTCGTGAGGGTCCAGGAACCGGATCCGCAGCAGCAGGCGCAGCAGCCGCCGCAGGAGCAGCCACCGCAGGGACCACAGGAACAGCAGGAACCGCAGGGCCTGGACGGGAAGCCGTTTGCATCTGTACGAAGGCATGAATCCCCTTAAAGAGATCCACCCAGGAAATTGAAGCAGCCTCTAATCGCCGGGGTACAAGCTCCCCCGGGATTCCAGATTGGTCGAGACTGCCTCCTAACTCCGGGGTAGCCCCTGGGGAACTGTCCACAAATCATGGCTGAGACCGGTCCTGGCCCGAGGGTCGCACGGTCCCCTCACATTGGGCACACAGAGAATCTGGCTCATCACTGCGCGTGGCCCGAAGGTGGCATGCAGAGCAGAAGCCAAGGGCTGCGATGCCTGAAGCAGGCGGCGCCGTCGCTGAAGACTCTGCAGTGTTCTGATCCATTGAACAATCTGCGCTTAATACAACAGGCGCTCAATAATAATATGCGGCAGCAATAGGCGCTTAATACAACAGGCGCTCAATAAGAATATGCGGCAGCAATAGGTGCTTAATACAACCGGCGCTCAACGTGTGCACAGCAATAGGCGGCCAAGAAACCAGCTCAATGGCATGCAATAAGCACTCAGCAATATGCAGGTAGCAATATACACTCAATGGCCTTCAATAGGCTTTCAGCAAGAAGCAGTCAGCAATAAACGCTCAATTTGCATTCAATAGGCTTTCAGCAATAAGCGGTTAGCCATATACGCTCAATTTGCATTCAATAAACTTTCAGGAAGAAGCGGTCAGCAATATACGCTCAATATACATTCAATAGGCTTTCAGCAATAAGCGGTCAGCAATATACGCTCAATTTGCATTCAATAGGCTTTCAGCAGTAAGCGGTCAGCATTATACGCTCAATATCCATTCAATAGGCTTTCAGCAATAAGCGGTCAGCAATATACGCTCAATTTGCATTCAATAGGCTTTCAGCAATAAGCGGTCAGCAATATACGGTCAGTGGCATTCAATAGGCGCTCATCAATTCACCGAAACCAAGCCAAGCAGGAAGAAAGCCGCGCCTATTACGGGCACGGAGTACCTGAGCAAGGCCCCACAATGGCGTCCTCCATGGCGTGCCACGCCGCCGATCCTCTGCGCTTTGGAGACCCGTAGGAAGAGATGTACTCCTTACCAGCTTCGGCGCTTCCCGGCTGGAACACAGGCGGTCTCCGTCTGCGGGGGAAGGGATCACCTCACCACCGCAATTGAGGATATGTACCCGCTACCTCGTCCACGCCGGGACCGAGGGCCTCGTATGCCTCACCCGAACTGCGTCCAGGGGCTGTGTCACTGCCGCACTTCGGCAGGACCGAGGACTTTCACCGCTGGGGGAGCACGGCAATCACTCCGGGAGTTTGCTGGGGGAGGAACCCTTGGGTATCTACCGCAGGAGCGCGGGGCTCTAAGTCAAATAGACAGGAAAAACAAAGTAGAATCTAGAATGAGAAGAAAAAGAGAAAAAATTAAAGTAGTCTTGGAAAGCACGCTCAACTAGCGTGCAGGCACTCCAAACTGCTTTGGAGACGGAAATTACTGAATAGCTACGCTTCCTGTGGGGAAATATACACCCCCGTGCTGACGTCAGATCCATCTCCAACTGCTAGCACGCGGATACTATCCCATTTGTTCTGAGTCCATCTGGCTACACGCCAGGAAAAGGCAGAATATAAATTAAATAAAAAGCTACAACCTTCAACTGAGTCCTGTCTCAGCAGTCATATTACAGAGCAAGAGAAAGCAATAGAAGTTCCTGACTTATTATAGGACTGGAAGTGTGTACCTAGATTCAGAACCAATCCTTTGCTAAATGTCTCTATAGCCATTGCTTGTTGTATCATCAGTGCTTACTTAAAGTTTAGAAGGGAAGCATTTTTATCTATCTATATCTATCTCTATATATATATATATAGATATATAGATATATATATACACACACACACATACATACACATATATATCTCAAGTTCAGGTAAATATGCAATTTTTTCCACAATTGACAATTTTTATCTTGAGATATTTTTTTACAATTTAATGTTTATTGACATTTTTAACAGGTATAAACTGAATAGGAAACACATTTTGCGGTACAGGTATATGTAATCATAACACCATTACTTATACTGTGAACCCTTCTGTACAATACTGAGTATATCCCGTATCCCGCCCCCCCCCCCCCCCCAATCCACCCTATTATGCGGAGCCATATTAGACTGCATAACAAAGAGTAACAAAATATACAGTCATTCGCAGTAAGTACATACCACATAGAAACATGAATAATAAGAATAATGAGAAGAACGAGCATAGCTGGTTACAAGCTGGAAATGGTTAGCATCACTCGCGTAATAGATAATCGGAAAAAGGTCTCCAGGACTTATGAAAGGAAGCCTCCAAGCGATACTTTGCCGCAGTTAAGGAAGCTAAAGTATAATACGATTGTATCTTGGCAATAACATCCTTAATGGTGGGCAATTTAGTAGTTTTCCAATGACAAGCCACCAGGGATCTAGCTGCTATGAATACATGTACACAAAATCTATGATACTTTTTATCTAGACTATCAGGGAAGACATGCAACAGTGCCATCTCCGCGGCACAGCCAACGGATAATGGAGAATCATACCAAGCCAATCAAAAAGGGATTGCCAGAAAGGGGTAAGCATAGGACATTCCCACCAGATATGTAGATAAAGATCCGCGTGTCCCACAGGCTCGCCAACATAAATCATATAGTGAAGGATAACACCTATGGAGTTTGGCTGGAGTGAGGTACCACCTATAAATCATCTTAAAGCAATTCTCTTGTAAATTAGCTGAGATCGAGCTGCTACGGGCTCTCAGGAAAACCTGTCCCCAGGTTCCTCCTCCCAGTGGTTTGCCCAAGTCTGATTCCCACTGAGTGATGAACCCACAGGGTTGAGACTGAGTCAGTATAAGTAACTGATATATTTTAGAAACTACGCCTTTAAGGGCATCACAGTGAAGGATGTAAGACTCCAGCAATGACCGTCCTGGTCTCAAAGAAGAGGTTCTCTGAAGGTTGTATACAAAATGAGAGACCTGAGCATATGCTAAAAAATCTCAGTGGTGTAGGTGAAAAGATTCAAGCAGTCTGTCCCTGGGTATGAGAATTCCCTGGTGGAGCAGTTGCCCAATAGTCGTGAGACCCTGAGATCTCCAGGCAGCCATCTGTTTAGTTTGATAGCCTGTAGGGCGTTGTGTAGTGTTCAAAAGAGAGGACTGATAATATTGGTGTCTCCCAACCAGGCATTGCCGGTAATTAGCCCATATGCGTAAAGTAACTCTCAGCAACCCAGGAACATTGTGTACTGGGCGCCACGTAGTACGTGGTTGCCACATCATAGCTGTCAGTTCCATAGGTCCCACAATTGCTTACTCGTTGGACCCATTGCTTTGGCGCTGGGCACCGATAGAGATCTATACAAGCCCGCAATTGGGAGGCACCATAATACCAAGCAAGATTAGGTACTGTCATGCCTCCCATAGATTTTGGTAGGTAAAGCACCTGTCTAGCTAGCCTCGGGGGCCGCCATCTCCAAATGAAATCAAAAATTTTCTTTCGCCAAGATCATAAAATGGCCGAGGAAATATAAATTGGTAGAGAGGAAAACAAATACAAAAATTTAGGCAAAATGGACATTTTAACGATGGCTATTCTACCTAACCATGAGTAGGCGTCTTTATTCCATCTACTCAAATCGGTGATTATCTTGGAGGTAAGTGGCCTGTAGTTAATATCGTACAAATCAGGTAACTGCGAGGAGATGTGTACTCCCAAATATTTAATGGAAGATTTAGCCCACTTAAAGGGGAGTTGTTGGCTTATGACTTGCATATCCTGGGCCGCTAAGTTAATATTGAGAAGCTCTGATTTTTCTAAATTCACTTTGAGACCAGCGACCTTGCCGAAGTTTTGCAGTTCCTGCATAGCCCCCCCTCAAAGATTGAAAGGGGTCCGTCAAGATGAGGACGTCGTCCGCAAATAAAGATAACTTGTATTGTTTGGTCCCTAGCGTAACACCTGTTATATCAGAGGCCTGGCAAATTTTGCTAGTCATCTAGATATAGGGCAAAGAGCAAGGGAGACAATGGACACCCCTGCCTAGTTCCGCGCCCAATGTTAAACGCGGACCCATACCCATTGTTCACCTTTACTCTGGCATGAGGGTGGTCGTATAATTTTTGTATCCAGGTGATAAAAAAAGGCCCAAATGCCATCTTATGCAAAGTCTGGAAAAGGAACGGCCAGTGAACCAAATTGAATGCTTTTTCTGCATCGATAGATAGCAACACTGCCGGCTCCTTCTCCTCACGCACCCACCACATCAAATCTAATACCTTGCGAATGTTATCTGCTGTCATGCGCTGTGGCACAAAACCCACTTGGTCAGTATGTATTAAACCTGGGAGTATTTTATTAAGCTGAAGGGCGAGGAGTCTCGCTAAAATCTTGAGATCAACATTTATTAAGGAGCTAGGTCTGAAGGAGCTACATTGCGTAGGGTCCCTCCCTGGCTTGGCAAGAACCGTTATACCTGCTAAATTAGCCTGAGTGCTGATAGACCCTTCTGCACGAAGGCTATTGAAATATTGAGCCAGGGGTTCTGATACTGTTTGAGTGAATCTTTTTTATGGTAAGCTCCGATAAGCTATCAAGGCCGGGAGATTTACACAGCTTTAGGGATTTAATTATCTCCCCAGCAGTGATCGGGGAGTCCAAAGTAAGGCATTGCTCTGGAGTAAGGGAGAGCAGTGTAACCGATTGCAAGTACTCCGCTATTTGGTTAGCTTGGATTGTCTCCTCCTTACTGTAAAGTTTCTCATAAAAATAGGAGAATGCCTCGCGGATTCCTAAAGAATCTGTGATTATATTCCCACTGGTTCCTTTAATCTTAGAAATATTGTTTTGGGATATGCGTGCCCTTAATTGTCTAGCCAGGAGGCGCCCCGCTTTGTTCCCACCTTCATAGTAATCTTGCCTAGTGAGGTCTAGAGAGTGGAGTAAATGTTTATTGTCTAATTGATGCAGTTCAGATTTGAGAGCTAATAGCTTAGTATAGCAGCTATGAGAGCCAGTTTGCATATGCTCCTTAACCAGTCTATTAATCTGAATCATTAGGTCAGTCCTAACTTGATTCTGTTTGCGTTTACACTCCTTAGCCCTGGATATAAGTAGCCCCCTCACTACGGTTTTAGAACCATCCCACAAGGTACTGGGGGAGATCCCGGGATCAGCATTCAACAAAAAATATTCTTGAATTTGATCATCCAGAGCATGTGTAAACTGGTCATCCTGCAAAAGTGATTCATTTAATTTCCAGAATCGATCTCCCACATACCTTATTCCCATATCAACCTCCATGCATACTGGAGGATGGTCAGACCAGGTAATTGCTTCGATGTCTACTTTTCGGACCTGGTTGCACAATAGTTTATTGACCAGTAGGTAGTCTATAAGGGAATAGCTATCATGAGGAGCAGAATAAAAGGTATATGTATGGGAGAGGGGGTAACGGTTCCTCCAGACATCGACCAGCTGCCAGTCCTCCAATAGACTTTTCAATTTATGGCGGCTAGACGTGTTTACAGGAACATGCCCACTCGAATTATCCAATGACTGTCACAGAGTAACATTGAAATCGCCCCCCCACTATAAGTGCACCCTCTGCATGTTTTAATAGTAGGCCATGTAGTTCCTGTAGAAAAACCTTCTGATCCCTGTTAGGTGCGTAAATGGAAACTAAGGTATAAATATGGGAACCAACTCGTATTTTTACCAAAGCATATCTACCAGCTGGCTCCACCACTTGCAAGAGGAGATCATATACCAACTGGGCGGATAGAAGTATGCCGGTACCTGCATATTTGTTAGCACCCCCACTGGAGGCCAGGATAACATGGGAGAAGTCTTTGGACATTAATAAATGATTATGTTTGCATTTCAGGTGGGTTTCCTGGATAAAAGCTATGTCAGCTTTAAGTTGCTTAAGTTCCCGCCTGAGGAGAAAACGATTCCTAAAGAAATTAAGGCCCTTTACATTAAGTGAAATTATTGTAACCATGATCCTTAGAAAGGAAGGAAAAGCATTGTAATGACCCTGCCATGACATACACTATACAAGATACAAATGTTAAGATACAAATTGTTAAGGTTATGATACTTATGTTCCCTGTAAACTGATATGACATGACCTGTATCATGAATGTCGGTATAAAAAAGCATTAAATAAATAAAAATAAATAAATGCTACTAACCAAGCCCCAGCTCGCATCAGATAGAGAAAAACAAGAACACGCTTGCCTCCTGAAGAAGAAAACCCCATGTGGGCTCCAGCATTCCCCACACCCTACAAGGGTAAAATTCACCATCCCTTCGTGAATCTGCTTGCAGGGGGTACATTATGAACAGCACTCCTAACCGCATCCCCGCCTCCCCCTCCCATCTTTGAAGCAATAAGAAAATCATTGACAGCAACAGTCTAGTAGCATTAGTGTCATGCTCAATCAACCCTTCTGAAAAGAAAATTTCACTGCCATCTGTGGCGTGGCAGCTTCAATGAGTTCACACAAACTGTCCCAAAAAAGGTGAAGTTAACCACCTGCAGCCGCCTGCAGTCAGAGTTCAGCCCTCTGCCGCTTGTTGTTCTCTGAACTGTTTACGCTGTCGGCGGAGGTGGCCTCTCCCAGGACCTGGCCGGTGCCATCATGGAGTGGTATCCATCGTTAACGCTGAGGTTGGCTTGGCCTTCGTAGCAAAGATGGCCTCCAGGCCCGCCTGCTGGAAACTATCCGCCGCTTCTGACAAGGTCTTCACCCTAATCGAGATCCCTTTATATTGAAATATTAGCACAAATGGGAATGCCCACTGATAACGAATTTCTGCTTGTCTCAGCGCTACTGTCACTTCACGCATTTGGTAACGTTTTTGCAGTGTTGTAAGAGCCAAGTCATTGTAGATGGAAATATTTAAATCCTGCCAACGCCAATCAGGATTGGCTCGTGCAGCTTGAATAATCTTGTCTTTAACCTTAAAATGGTGGAACTTTACTATGATAACCCGCGGTTGGTTATCTCTTTTGGGACCCAACGCCCGATGTGCTCTTTCCAGATCAATTTTGGGCTCTCCCTCGTCAAGTGCCGAGGCCGGTGGGTGGCTATGGAGTAGGTGTTTGCATATCATGATGACAGTATGCTCACAGTTCTGAAATTGTTCCGTCTCCGGCACCCCCCCCCCGAAATCGTAGATTAGCTCGTCGTGACTGGTTCTCAATGTCCTCTACCTTGTCTGATAAAGCTTCTATCTCCAAAGTGGCTTGTTTATGTTGGGATATAAGGGTGTCCACTAACTGGCTTTGGTTATCGGCCCGGGCATCCAGCTCAACCACCCGATGTCCCATGGTGCAGAGGTCTTCTTTCATTTCAGTAATGGAAGCCAGTAGCTCTGTCTTGTGGAATTTGAGATCCGCCCTGAACTCCATAAACCAGCTCCGTATCTCCGAACGGGTCAGTAGATCCGCGTAAGGGCCCTCAGTGTGGTGATCGGATAAGCCTACGGGGAGTTCGGGCATTCCCGCCCCATCGTCAGCATTTTCCAGTGGCTTTGAGGCCTGCTCCTCTCCCGCTTTGCTGAAGGAGAACCGTTTTAAATCAGTCGTTCGCTTTCGGGAGGTCATCCTGAGCCTCTCTCACAACCGGGGCACACAATCTGTGTATAATAGGGATCGAGCTCGCTATGGAAATTGCCTTTGTTGCTGATAGGGTTCGCAGAGCAGACGGGTTAAGCGGCCATTTTGTAGCGCGGCTCAACAGCGCCCCCATCTTGAGATATTTTGATAGTATTTATAATGATTGATATAGTCAGTTTAAGATATTTTTATATGAATGAGATATTCCTATATGTATTCATACTGAGGAGTAATAGAGTCATATAGATGGTTAGTAAAGTCTTGAGTGAATAGATAATAGAATGAAAAGGAAACATTAAAAGATTTTTGATTCTTTGATTCTTTTCATTTTTTACTAGATTTTTAAGAATTAATCATTTGTGGTGATTCATTCGCTGTTGATTGTTCCTTTTGAAAATTCCCCTGAAGAAGCCGCGAAGGTGAAACAAGGGCCTTGTTGGGAAAGGATCTAACATACAGGTCAATCCAGTAACGAGTGGTAGGAAGAGCTGCGTTAGTGCCCGGCGCACCCACGGTTGTCGCACGCACAGCCCAGGCTCACCTACCGCTCGATCCTGTATGTAAATAGCTTGCAAATGCAAGCTGCGTCTAAGAAGCGCCCATGAAGCGTTAGGCCCGCGCAACCCATTTTACTGTATAGAGCGCTATACAGCGCCTATACAGTAACCTGGGTGTGCGGGCCTAACGCTTCATGGACACGCTGGTATCTGTCATTTCAAATGTCATTTCAAATGACATTTGAAATGACAGTACCAGGAAGTGGATGGTTCTCAGACGCTCGGGATTGTCAGCCCTCTCTCCCCTCCTCCCAAAGCAAGGCACGAAAAGCAGCCTTGCTCCGGGAGGAGGGGAGAGAGGACTGGCAGTGTAAAGCGACGAAGCGACTTACTTTTTTTGCAGCCCCCCTCCGGAGACGGACATCGGCGAGGACGACCGCGGCTCCCCTGCCTCCAGCTGCCCGCAAAGATAGACGCATCGCACGGGCGAAAGCGGCCCCTGTGAGTGCAATTGGGCCGCTCAAGACGTGACGTCACATGCCGTGACGCCAAACGCCGTGACGTCACGCGCGCCCATCTATGTGCTTTCATTGGCCGGAGCGCCCAAATCGACGGGTGCTCCGGCCAACGAAAGAAGGCTTCGCTTCGATCGTGCCGGAGAGGGCACTTCACGCCGAGCCAGGAGAACCGGGACCTGCGCGGGGAGGAGGAACGCTGCAAGCCGGATGGAGCCCTAGCTGTTGCACTGCTGTTGCCGAGCCAGGAGAACCGGGACCTGCGCAGGGGGGACCGCTGCGAGCCGCTTTCGCCGCCGGCTGCCCCCTCCGGAGGGCGGCAGAGAAGGGAAGGGGCTGAAAAGCAACAAAAGGTAAGAAAACAACAGAAAGTAATGTCGAGTCGCTTCGGGAGGAGGGGAGGAGGGGATTTTAGGTTTTTAGAGGTTTCCTTTTGGGGGAAAGTTTGCCATCTACCATTACCCCTGCCTCTAATGCAGGGGTAAGGGTAGGCAGTAAGTTAGCAGGTTAAACGCGGGGCAAAATGGCAGGGTAAAATAGCGATAGTCGGGGCGCGCGTTACTGTATAGGAGGGAATAGCTAATTCGATCCTTTACATCTGATATACATGCCGCGTGCGGAAGGGGTTACCCGGGGATTTAAAGAGGCGGTAAGGATGGGTTAAAGGGGATAGTGTATCGCAGGAAGGGCTAACGCGGCCGGAAAGTGAGTAGAAAGCGGGTTAGGAGCAGGGTAACCGCGGCCCCACTTTACTGTATCGAGCTGATACTGTGCTGTCAGACAACAAAACTGTCAATGTAGTTTATGGAGAGAATCTCTAAGTTTCAATCTTTTCTGTTAGTTAATGAAACAATATCTTTCACTTCTGTTTGATTTTAATATATAAATCTCTTACAGGCCGATTCAGAAAAATGCACGGGAGAGCTGGCGAGCACCCGCTCTCCCGGCGCGCGCACAGGCCCCTCTCCTGGGCGCGCGATTCAGGAGCATGGCCTATGCAAAGTAGGGTCTGCGGTAATAGGAGGCGCTAGGGACACTAGCGTGCCCCTAGTGCCTCCTTTTTCACAGGAGCGGCAACTGTCAGCGGGTTTGACAGCCGATGCTCAATTTTGCCGGTGTCTGTTTTTAAACCCGCTGACAGCCATGGGTTCGGAAAACAGACGCCGGCATAATTGAGCATCCGTCTTCCAACCCGCGGGCCGATTTTTAAATTTATTTTTTTTTTTAACTTTTGGGGCCTCCGACTTAATATCGCCATGATATTAAGTCGGAGGGTGCACAGAAAAGCAGTTTTTACTGCTTTTCTGTGCAATTCCTCGGCGCCCGCAGAAATTAACACCTACCTTTGGGTAGGCGCTAATTTCTGAAAGTAAAATGTGCGGCTTGGCTGCACATTTTACTTTCTGTATCGCGCGGGAATAACTAATAGGGCCATCAACATGCATTTGCATGTTGCGGCGCTATTAGTTTCGAGGGGGGGGGTGGACACGCGTTTTCGATGCGCTATTACCCCTTACTAAAGGGGGTAAAGCTAGCACGTCGAAAACGCGCATCCAAGTGTGGGTTAACAGTGCGCTCCACAGGAGCGCACTGTACTGTATCGGCCTGTTAGAAATACAGTTACTACTTTAGGTGTTCAACTTGACATCATTGAAATTTTCTTCCTATACTCAGATCAGACTACTGCAATGCCATTTTGCATGGTCTTACCTCTAATCTTGTTCGTAAACTTCAAACAGTACCAAAAACAGCTGCTAAAACATTTTTTGCAGGAAAAGATTTGATGTCACACCTCTACTCATGAAACTTCATTGGCTGCCATTATCTTTCCCGATTCGATTTAAAACTGGCTGTTTAACTTTCAAAGCCTTCCATTGGAGTACTCTCCATACTAATCTAATCTTCTCATCCCACACCAGCATACACACTCTTCCCAACAAAAATTACTTGCACTTCCTTCCCCAAAAATAATCAGACTTAAACATACTTGAGTCATATTTTTCTATCCTGGCTCCCACTCCTTGGAATTCGTTTCCTTTGTTGATGCACCTAGAGAAAGGCTACCTCAAATTTAGAAAACTTCTCAAAACCTCTCTCTTTACACAGACCATAAAAATAAGTGAGGGTTTTTTTTTACTGTTTAAATTCTTTTAACTAAATGTTGATTTTAAGCATTATAATCACTTATGGATTTTTCTTTTACTGATTATACTTTTTTTTGTTTTATCTAGTTTTATCCTTACGCTATTATGCATATATAAAATTTTATACATGTTTTATATGTACATTGTAAGAAATACAATTCATCAAAACTAATAAATTATTATGCACTAGACAGCCTGAATTATGCCAGGTAGTTTTGGCAAATTTATTGATATTTGATATTCCACTTTTTCTTAAGTTAGTCTTATGGCAAATTACATTCAAAATTACAATCCAAATTGCAATCAACCAAATCAAAGACACTAAGCATGAGGTTAAGGTGTAAACAGAAGCAAGAGTTAAATCATAAGAAGTCATCTAGGCTGAAACAGAACATAGTAGATAAAGGGTCCAGTGGGTGAAATGAATAGCAAAAATATTAAAAAAAGATGGGTTCAAGAGTACAGATGAGGTAGTAAGAATAAATTTTAAGTAGTAGTTGTCTAGTGGTGGATAAGGTCTGGCATTCTGGTAGTAGAGGAAAGTGTCTCTACCTTGGAATTTAGGGGAAAGCTTGGCCAAATAGCCATGACCATTTTTTTCTCATAAGATGGAGGTAGGAAAGGCAGAGTAAAGATGGCGGCATAACCAAACATGCTCTCCTGCTACTCCTTGGTTTCTATTTTTTTGCTGCTTCAATATGATGCCCAAGTGACAAGAAAGGATGAGGGTCTATCCCTCTGTTACTTCACTCCCTCTGATTCAGCATACTATCCCAGAGTTCAGATCGACACTCTCAGCATGCGGACTTTGAGCCCAGTTAGAAACTCCTCTCTTCTCTTTTCCCTTTCTCCTGGGGATGTTTCGCTCAGACTGCCTGACACTCTTACACAACTGCTGATAATCCCACAAGATGATGCCGAAGTTGCTGTGGCGCTTGGCGATGAGTTCACCACAGATGCCTGCACAGAGGGAGCGACTGGCGCCATTACTGCTTCAGAAGTGGTTTCTTCTTCCCACAGAGGAGTCTTCTTGGTGTGATTGGTGGTGAAGATATTCTTTAGAATCAAGTCTCTGAGGGATTTTCAACATTGATTCAAGCCCGTACAGATGGCAAGTTCTCTTTAATTTGGGGTTTTGTAATTTCACCGAAACCAGCTACTGTGACACTCGATACTTTATGGGACCTGATTGCAAATTTGTCCCAAGCAGTATTGGAATACTCGCACAGGGTTGAGGCTGTGTCCCAGAAGATAAACTCCATAGCTCAAGATCACCAGCATATTCTTTCTGAACACTCTAAGAGTTTCCAAACTTTGGGCAAGAATGTACAGGGAATTCAAGCAGTAAATGCCACTATTATAAAAGAGCAATGTTTCCTTGTCCAGGAGAGTGGAGAATGTGGAAAATTGCCTTAGCATTTAAACCTAAGACTAACTAATTTTCTTAAAGCCATGGGTGAATTGCCTCAAATCACATTGAGGAAATATTTGATGGACGTATTAAAAATCTCTGAAGATCAAATCCCAGCTTTTAATAAGATTTTCTTTCTTCTTTCCTTACAAGTCCCAAACTGGTCAACAAGGACTAGCTCAACCTTGCGCCGAATTGGAAAATTTATCTGTTTCTGGAGATTTATGATATTAAATTTGAGAGAGCAAATTTAATTGTTTCCTTTTTATGTGAAAATGATCTGAGCTTAGTGCAAATGTTCTTGGTGTTCCTCTGATCCTCTCAAATGGCCCCGAGAGATAATTTCCTTTTAAGAGAGAATCAGGGGCCTGTTAGCAAAGAGTTTCGAATTTTATCATTTCAACCAGTAGCCAATAACACTGATGCAAGACTATATGGTCCATAAATGTTGCCCCTACTAGAAATCTAGGAGCTGCTCTCTGTAGCAGTTGACTGTGTTTGAGGTTGTATTGTGAGATGCCACCAAATAGAGAGTTACAGTAGTCTATGCAGTTAGTGATCAGTGCATGTATTACAGTAGCAAGGCTGTGTTTTTCAAAGTAATGTCACAATTGGCAAATGTTGTGCAGAAGCTTGAAGGAGGTCTTTACCACAGGATGCTGGGCTTGATGGATCCTTGGTCTGACCCAGTATGGCATTTTCTTATGATTCTTATGTGTTTCCATTGTAAGATTATGGTCTAGTTTGAACCCCAGACTGCTCAATGAATCCTTGGATTGTAGGGGGATTGATGGAAGGCAGGATAGGGATAGTAAGGGATGTCCTTGTCGGCTTAGAAAAGGAGTTCTGATTTGAAGGGTTTTAAGTTTAATTTTGTGATTGTTAAACCATTGGCCTACTACTAAAAAATTGTCATTGAGATTCATGGTCACAACTTGGTCTGATCTCGTTCTGATACAGAGTTGGATCTCACTGGCAAACAGACTGCATTCCATGTTGAAAGACTGGATAAGGTAGCAGACTGTACATATGTAGATATTGAAAAGGAAAAAAACTGACTCACAGGTGAGGTCTCTAGGTTACTGTGATGGGGCCATTTAGCAATAGCAACCATAATGAAATCAAATTGGAAATCACTGAGGTAGAACATTAAACAAAACTACTGCAGTAGCATATCACTTTAGAAAGAGAGACTGGCAGAATGAAAAAATTAGAAAAAAAATTAAAAGGAAAAGTTATAAATAAGTTTGCATAAGACATGGACATTATTTAAAAATACCAGTTAGGAATCCCAGATAAAATGTATTTCATGCATTAAAAAAGGCTGAAGGAAGATCAAACGATTAATAGCAATGTTTAATGGTGAGGCAAAAGATGCAATTAAGCCAAGGGCATCTTCCAATAAATGAAAAGCAGAACCAAACGAGGACAATAAGCAAGTTCATAAGTTCTGGCAAGATATGTAAAACAATAATAGGACAAAATAATTCGAGCTTGGCATAGAGGCAAAAAAACTAATAATAAAAATCAGTTTCAAGTATATTTGAAGCAAAACACTTGTGACGAAGTCCATTGGGCCACAAGTTGAGAGGAGTAAAAGGAGTGCTCAAGCAAAACCAGGACTTAGCAGAAAAACTAAACTAATCCCTTGCTTCAAGTCTTTACCAAGGAGGATGTTGGGGATATGCCCAAACTCAGATGATGATTTTTAGCAACTAGAACCAATCTCTGTAATAATGGGGGATGTAAAAGATCAAATTGACAAACTAAAGATTATCAAATCACACTCGCTGGTGTCAATCATGAAATTGCAAACCTGTTACTAGTAATCTGTACCTTTTCATTTAAAATAGTCACAATACCTGAAGAGAGGAGGGTTCCCAATGTAACGCTGATTTTTAAAAAGGGCTCCAGGGGCGATCTGGGAAACTATAGACCAATGAGCTTGACATTGCTGCCAGGCAAAATGGTAGAGGTTAATCTTAAAAACAAAATTACTGGATATATAGACAAACATGGCTTAATGGAGAGGAATCAACATGGCTTTAACAAAGGAAAGACTTGCCTTACAAATTTGACTTTTTTTTTTTTACACTCTTTATTTAAACCAGTTTTTGGCATACAGCAATATGCAAAATAAAAATACAGCAAGCACACAGGTAACCAGCAACAGTTTAAAAACATCACAAAAGGACAGAATCTCTACTAATTATCGGACCGATACAGTAAAAAACGCGGGCGAGCGCCCGCTCTCCCGGCACGCGCGATACAGTAAGTTAATTTATTTAAATTTGGCTCGGTGGTAAAAAAAAAAAAAAAAAAAAAAAAGGCGCTAGGGACACTAGCGCGTCCCTAGCGCCTCTTTTTGGACAGGAGCGGCAGCTGTCAGCGTGTTTGACAGCTGACGCTCAATTTTGCCGGCGTCTGTTCTCGAGCCTGCTGACAGCCTCGGGCTCGGAAACCGGATGCCGGCAAAATTGAGCGTCCGGTTTTCAGCCCAACAGCCGTGGGCCGAATTCAAATTTTTTTTTTTTACTTTTTTTTACTCTACGGGACCTCTGACTTAATATCGCTATGATATTAAGTTGGAGGGTGCACAGAAAAGCAGTTTTTACTGCTTTTCTGTGCACTTTCCTGGTGCTGGAAGAAATTAGCGCCGACCTTTGGGTCGGCGCTAATTTCTGAAAGTAAAATGTGCGGCTTGGCTGCACATTTTTATTTCTGAATCGCGCGCGCATACCTAATAGGGCCATCAACATGCATTTGCACATTGAGGGCGCTATTAGGTGCCGCGGGTTGGACACGCGTTTTCCTCCCCTTACTGAATAAGGGGTAAGGGAAAACGCGCATCCAATTGCAGGCTAACAGTGCGCTCCTTCGAAGCACACTGTACTGTATCGGCCAGTATATCAGGATTATGTGACCAGAGATATAGGGAGGTTGTAATATTGACAGTAGACATCCTATACTTGTTTATACCTATGCTCACTTTTCAAACTATAGCAAATTTTTTCTATAGCTGCAATTTCTCGCACTTGGCCCTTCCAATAATTGAAGGGAGGATCACTTTTCCAGAAGGTTGCTATGGTAAATTAGCAGCCAGCAAAAACTGACCCACCAACTCGCGAATTATTTTTAGTATCATAGAACCTACCCATCTAGCCAAGACACCCAACATAGGCGCAACATGTACAGCAATTCCCAAAATATCAGAAATTTCCTATATTTTGACCAAAATTGACGAACACCTGAGCAGTGCCACCACATGTGTATATAGGAACCAATCTCTCCAGATCCCCACCAACAGAAGGAGCTCATCGCAGAAGTAAACCTGGAATAAAAGACTGGCGTACGATATGTTCTATGTAGAAGCTTTACCATAAGTTCAGTCCTCTTAGCAAAGAAGTGAAATGATGAGCAGAACTCCAGATACCCTTCCAGGCTTGCACATCTAAATTTACATGAAGATCCTCATTCCAAGCATTTATCAACACAGATTGCGTGGCTAATCCTAACTTATCAATGAGAATACTCCTATAAAATGACCAAAATACCTTTTTTTGCATCAGGATCACATAAGAAACCCTCAATAGACTTAAGTGGCCTCAAGGACCACATAGGATCACAATGATTCTCCAAGGCTTGTCACAACACAAAATAATGCGACTGTGCCCCGGGGCCCAATTCATACTCCTGAAGAAGATCCACAAGAGAGGAAAACCCTTCGTCATCCTACAATTGGTAAAGAAATACTAATCCGTTGTCCCTCCATGCCCGTTGTATTCGCGAAAACGTATGCCCTGAAAGAACCGGATTTTCATAAAGTGGTGTTATAGGAGACAAAGGTTCCCCAGCCTTACCCAAACTAACGAATCACCTGTTTCCACACCTGAACAGTATAAGCTATAATTGGGCTGTTTGTACAAATCTGGCGAGTCGTAGGAGAACCCAGGGGCAAAAAAGGAAGGCCAAATTCACCATATCTGCTTTCTCCCCTTTCAGAGTCCGCTAGGATACTTAATTACCATTTACTCATTCATGCAAAGAATTCTAGCAGTCCAGTTATAAATCTGTAGGTTAGGGAGAGCAAGACCACCATGTTGCTAAGTCCTCCACAACTGCACAAGTGGTATCCTGGGTTGTTTATGCTTCCAAATAAACTTACTCATAGAACTGTGCAGCTCTGAAAAAAACGCGGGCAGGAATATTATAGGGGGAGATATTGGAATAAGTAGACTAATTTAGGCAAAACATTCATCTTTAATATACTAATCTGACCCACCGAGATGTCATCAAGTTCTTCCAGACACTTAGGCTATGTTTAATTTTACCAATTAACAGGAGATAATTTCTGGCAAAAAATCTTTATACTGTCTAGTAAAAAACAGATAAACATCCAGGAACTACCTCTCTCTCATGAAGGAAAAATAGATCCAGTTTATCGTAATTTATTTTATAACCGGAAAGATCTCCAAAGAGCTACAACTGTAAAAGCACCAGGTCCACATGTACGCAGGGCAGTTAGATAAATCAAAACATCTGTGTAAAAGGAGATTTTATGCTCCCTTCCCCCCAAGCTGAAAACCCTGAATAATGGGATGTTGTCATATTGCTTGAGCCAAAGGCTCAATAGCTAAATCAAATAGCAAGGGGGAAAAAGGGCAACCCTGACAAGTCCCCTTAAGCAATAGGAAAAAATAGTTACCAGTCTCGCTTTTGGGATTTCATATATTGCCTTAACACAACTGATAAATCTAGCAGGGATCCCCACATCATTTAGGACCTCAAACAAAAATGGCCAAGACAGTCTATCAAAGCCTTCTCTGCATCTAGAGAAAGCAATGCCCCAGATAGCCCTTTTTGCTTAGCCAGGTGTATGATATTAAATAACCTCCTGGTATATGAAGTGGAGAGCCTACACTTTACAAAGCCTATCTGATCTCCAAGTATTAACTATGATAATAAAAGCTCCAACCTCAACTGCAGAACCTTGGCCAATTGTCAGAACTGAGTAGAGAAATGGGTTGATAGGACCCACACTCCAAGGGACCCTTTCCAGCAAAAGGATAATATTAGCATTAGACATACCTCGCAAGGGCTGATCGGGTCAACCCTGCACAGTTTATTTATTTGTTTATTTATTTAAATCTTTTCTATACCGTCATTCGGCAGGGACCGTCACAACGGTTTACAATAAGGCACATAAAAGTAATGATACTAAAATTTGTCAGTTTACATAGGTGCCATAAGGTTCGGTAACATAGTTTGTTATAAATGTTTAATTGTTACATGTGATGAATCATGTCCAGGTCATTCTCAGCTTTGAGTACAAAACTATCTTTAAACTTGTAACTTTAGTGATGCGTTATTTAATAAAAAACTACACCCTTAGTGGATCCTGCAGTGCGTGTGTGGGTGTTTGATTGCTCATGCTTTACCCTGCCCTAGCATTTTATTCTATTCCCCCTTCTCTTTTTTTAAACGCTTGTTTAAAGAGCCAGGTCTTTAAACTTTTTCTAAAGGTTTTGCTGTCTCTTTGTAATCTTAACTCCAAGGACATGGAGTTCCATAGTATGGGTCCTGCCAATGATAATGCCCTTTCTCTTACTTGTGTTAGTCTTGCAGTTTTGACTGATGGGATAGTTAGCAGTGCTTTGTTAAAAGTAGAGAAAAGAAATGGGGCCACAGCAACAAAACGCCCGTTAAAACCTTAACTGCCCTTTGAATCTACATTAATGTAAAAGGGATCAAAAGCTGTTCAGCTTGCGCTTGTGTCAAGCGTGGCAAATGCAACAGACAATTTTGGATATCAGTTGTAGCTGCAGATGCAGAATGCTGGTACAAATCTGTAAAGAACCTAACAAAAGAATTCTCAAACTCCTTAGGGACAGAAGTTTGGGTTCCTGCAGAGTTTTGCAACCGCAATATATAAGACTTACCCATATTTTATTTTTTTTTTTAGCAGCCCTAGCCAGGTTTGTCACCATGTTCATAAACTTTAGCTCTCACCCAATTTTGCCAACCTCTAACTCACACAGTTCCCTCCTAGCTTCCTCCAATTGCAGCACTTTGTGAGGTAGGCAATCTTTTATGCAGTGCTTCTAGACTAGACTAGACTTTTATGCAGTGCTTCTAGACTAGTAATTTTAGTTAATGTGTTTGCTCTCTGCTTGCACTTATTCAAAAAAATTAGCATAACAGATGATTTTTCCTCTCAAGAAGGTTTTAAATGCCTCCGATCTCAAAATTGGAGTACAGTCCGCCTCACGGTTACAGGCATTAAAATCCTCCAACACAGTTTTAAATAAATGGAAGAACTCTTTATCCCCCCCCCAAGAGAGAGGTTTTCAAATGCCATGAGTAAGGTTTGGGTTCAGCAGGAGCCAAGGACAACTGTAAATAAAACGGGATGATGATCAGAGATGGTACTGGGCAAAATATCACAATGAACAACTTGGGTAACAATTCAGGAGTACATAAAAAATAATCTAACCAGCTCTATATGTCATGCCTGGGAGAGTAGAAGGTAGAGTCCCTTTCCCCTGGATGTAAATGCTTCCAAGTGTCAGGACTCCATCAAGCTTTTATTAGATATGGAAGCGACCACCCACAGCGAGGCCTAGTTGTCTTAGCCATTTCCGGATCCAAACAGACATTCCAGTCTCCCCCAATACACATTGATCCAAATCCAAAAGAAACGAGCCGATCTGTAAGATCTTGATAAAATTCCAATTGGTTCACATTTGGGCCATATACATTTGTCAATGCAAAAGTATGAGAATGTAAAGTACAATCAAGAAACACAAACCTTCCGTCTGAGAGCGGTTCACAGTCAAGGGTAAATTTTATTGATCAATATGCACACCCCTCGACTCCGTGAAGAGTAGGAGGAAGAGACCAATCCAACCCAACCAGACTTAAGCATCTTATTCTCCTCAGCAGTAAGGTGAGTGTCTTGTCGCATCAATATTTGAGCGTGGTGCCTATGAGCAAATTGAAGTATCCGCTTCCTTTTAATAGGAGAAGATACCCCTCTCTCAGGTTTAAAGTAACACAATTTATCATCATACTTGTGAAGCTAACAGAACATAATGAGCATGAAAAGACAAGCATGCCAAAAGAATAACCAGCAATAGATCCATTTTATTAACGACTACCCATAATCTTGCAAACCCAATACAATCAGTAAAATGAGAAAGCCTCAACATAATCCCAACTGCTGCCCTACTCCCTGTACACCTTTATATAATATCTTTTTTGAACCACCCAATTACCTAATGTAAGCAACTTTAACCCCTTAACACCAACCAGCTTTCTCCACACCCCCATACCAAATCCTATCCCTCCCAACCCAAAGGGTCCAACCACCCTCAAGTGGGAAATAAATCGAGATTCAAGAGGGGCCCTCCCCTTCTACATCCAACCCCTGTCCTCTTGAACTGGGGTAAACACACCTTCCATACTAAACCTATCCCAAACCCAAAAAAAAACCGTTACTACCACCCCCCAACCTGAACAGAATCATATCCTAATCTCCCTCCCTAACATCCCGTCCCAAAAGCCAATGTCTAAAGTAGAGATAAAAGTCATATCCCAGGTAACATATACCACCGGAGGCATTCTCCTCTCAGCTACAGGATTTTCAAAACAATCTGGAAAAGTTTCAAGCAGATCTTAAAGCTTAGAAGTACAAGAAATTTCAGCGTGATCTGGTTGATTAAACTAAGAGATTCATTTATCCTTGGATGAACAATACACGGCGATTTCATTAGAAGCTATCTTTTGACTTTTCCTCGTCCTCTTTTTACAAGGCCAACTCTCTGAGCGAAGAACTCACAACCACGATGACCAATTTCTTCAGCTTCCTCTGACTTTTTTAGACTCTCGCCATCCACATGGAATTCTCAGGCAAGCGCTTCCACAATGCGTAACACAGTCACAAGGTCATCGTCCCCACGATCCTTGGCAATAAGAACTTTTATTCCAAAAGCTCACCTCTTTTCTTCTCAGAATTCCTTGGTTTTCATCTAGCCTCATGGACTTTAACAGAGATTGAAGTCAGTACTTTGCAACATGGTTTGTCATTTGCATCCTCAATTAGGGTTGACTTTTTTTTTCAATACATGTTTATTTACAACATTTTTTTCATTACAATAAATTTTAAAAATTCTTCCATTCTAACATCGCTCTACCAGACATATCTGTGGTAACACCCATCTCTATTTGGACACCTCCGGGTCCGTCTGACCCTTTAATTAATGCATTTGAAAAACTGGTTCTCCATGACATCATTTGTTTACCCACCCCTCCCCTCACTGTAAATCTAACACTCTCTCTAAACAAGAGAGGGCAGCTCTGAAAAGTCTTTCCAATGACCCTACCATCATCATAAAACCTGCAGACAAAGGTAGTGGAACAGTTGTTTTTAAATCGCACAGATTATGTCACTAAAGTATTACGTCAATTGGAAGACATTCACTTTTATAAACCCTTAAGCGCTGATCCCACTGAGAACCCACGTCAACTTATTTCCTCAAGTATCCACGAGGGCATTGAAGCACAATTTCTCACCCCTCAAGAAGCCCACTTCCTGACTGAACATCATCCAGTTAGTTATCTCCACTTTTTTACATTCTTACAAAAATACAAAAAAGTTTGACTAACTCTCCTGGTTAGTTTCAGGTATAGGCTCCATTTTGGAATCCCTCTCCATCTTTACAGATAAATTCTTTCAACCTTTTGTCACCTCATCTGCTTCATATATACGGGACTCCACAAACTTCATCACATGTTTACAGATGGCTATTACTTTGCAGTCAGATTTCTACATGGTTACTGTTAATATTGAATCATTTTACACCAATGTCCCTCAGGACCAGGCTCTATTGATTGTCGAATCCATCTAGCTAACATATCCTTCACAAATTTTTTTTTATTTTTCAGGATATCATTTATCAACAAATTAAGGGTACTGCCATGGGGGCCACCCTGGCACCTGATATCATGTGCCTATATGCATCTCTTTGAATCCCAACAAGCTTACACTTCCTTACTCTACCAACAGTTTGTCCCCGCTTGGTTTCGCTTCATTGATGACATCTTCCTTATTTGGACAGGCTCTACTATACAGCTCTACCTATTTGTAGACTTTTTGAACTGCTCTGATCCTAACTTACATTTCACCCACCCCACATCCCGCCATAACATTTCTTTTCTGGATATTTTGATCCATTTACAGGATGGCATTCTGTCTGTTTCATTTTTTTGAAGGGGTTAATAAACATGTGGATAAAGGTGAACCGGTAGATGTAGTGTATTTGGATTTTCAGAAGGTGTTTGACAAAGTCCCTCACGAGAGGCTTCTACGAAAACTAAAAAGTCATGGGATAGGAGGCGATGTCCTTTTGTGGATTACAAACTGGTTAAAAGACAGGAAACAGAGTAGGATTAAATGGTCAATTTTCTCAGTAGAAAAGGGTAAACAGTGGAGTGCCTCAGGGATCTGTACGTGGACCGGTGCTTTTCAATATATATATAAATGATCTGGAAAGGAATACGACGAGTGAGGTTATCAAATTTGCGGATGATACAAAATTATTCAGAGTAGTTAAATCACAAGCAGACTGTGATACATTACAGGAGGACCTTGCAAGACTGGAAGATTGGGCATCCAAATGGCAGATGAAATTTAATGTGGACAAGTGCAAGATGCTGCATATAGGGAAAAATAACCCTTGCTGTAGTTACACAATGTTAGGTTCCATATTAGGAGCTACCACCCAGGAAAAAGATCTAGGCATCATAGTGGATAATACTTTAAAATCGTTGGCTCAGTGTGCTACAGCAGTCAAAAAAGCAAGCAGAATGTTAGAAATGATTAGGAAGGGAATGGTCAATAAAACGGAAAATGTCATAATGCCTCTATATCGCTCCATGGTGAGACCGCACCTTGAATACTGTGTACAATTCTGGTTGCCGCATCTCAAAAAAGATATAGTTGCGATGGAGAAGGTACAGAGAAGGGCAACCAAAATGATAAAGGGGATGGAACAGCTCCCCTATGAGGAAAGGCTGAAGAGGTTAGGACTGTTCAGCTTGGAGAAGAGACTGCTGAGGGGGGATATGATGAAGGTCTTTAAGATCATGAGAGGTCTTGAACGAGTAGATGTGAATCGGTTATTTACACTTTCGATTAATAGAAGGACTAGGGAGCATTCCATGAAGTTAGGACATAGCACATTTAAGACTAATCGGAGAAAATTCTTTTTCACTCAACGCACAATAAAGCTTTGGAATTTGTTGCCAGAGGATGTTGTTAGTGCAGTTAGTATAGCTGGGTTCAAAAAAGGTTTGGATAAGTTCTTGGAGGAGAAGTCCATTAACGGCTATTAATCAAGTTTCCTTAGGGAATAGCTACTGCTATTAATTGCATCAGTAGCATGGGATCTTCTTAGTGTTTGGGTAATTGCCAGGTTCTTGTGGCCTGGTTTGGCCTCTGTTGGAAAGAGAATGCTGTGCTTGATGGACCCTTGGTCTGACCCAGCATGGCAATTTCTTATGTTCTTACCTCTATTTATTGCAAGCCTATCGACTGGAATACTATTACATTTCACTAGCGATCACCCGCTTCTTTTAAGGAACAACATACCCACAGGTCAATTTCCTAGGTTACGTCACTTTTGCTCCTCTACACCAGAGGTTCATTTCACATGCACAAGTCATGTTTTCAAGGTTCCTTTCCCGTGGCTACACCAGGCACATTCTAAAAAAAAGCCTATAAATGTGCTCTTCATTAAGTAATATGAATGATACTCCCACAAGCATTCACTAGTTAATCAAACAATAACATCAATACCAAGGCTCCTTTTACCTTCTACTCGTCATACAGATTCAAGCATCACTTGTGACCTACCTTATTCTAGCTGCATTGGAGACATCTGCTCCATTATTCTCAAATATTGGTCAGTACTCTCTCCTCTATTTTTTCAGATTATTCCAGATTTTCCTTCAAATGTGGAAGGAACTTTCAGGATTTTTTAGTCTCTTCCTTCTTAAAGTCTCCCAGGGATTCTTCAGAGCCCCTTCAAAGCCACGCTCCTTGCGCTCACTGCTCCTTCTGCTCTTTATATTCAACTCTATTTTTGTACATCCCCACAGTGGTAAGCCTTATACACTATAGCACACATCATCGTGCAACACTTCTGGAGTCATTTATGTTAGCCTTCCTTATAACCTGCTATATGTAGGAAAGACATCTCTAACTCAAAAGCAAGGATCTCAGAACACTGTTCCTGCATCAGAAACAATAGGTTTGAAACTCCATTGGTGGAACAATGATACACAAAAAAATCATCTCATTTTTGATTTACGTTTCTATGTACTTGATATGCCTCCTTGGTACCCCTGTGGAGGGGATTTTTCTGCTCTTTTAGTTAAAGATGAACAACACTGGATCTTAGAGCTGCGTTCGTTATTACCCGCCGGTCTTAATAAAAAGATTGAGTGGGGTGCTTTTCTATTCTCTCTGACCTACAATAGCATTTCTTTAAAAATATTTTATCCCTACCCACAGATTCTGCTTTCTCCTTAATTCAGGGTACTTAATTTGGTAAGATCTACTTAGGCTATCAACTGTTTTTTCATCCACTATTATTGTTGTTCTTGCTTATGTCACTTTGACAGCTTGTTTTGGCACACTTTGGAAGCTGAATCATATTTAAACCTTTCCCTCCTCCCTCTGCTTTGCTCTCACTGGCCAGCTCAGTATAGCCCCGTTTAAATCCTTTCTAGTCCTCAACCTTGGTAACTGTCTCTTTTTTCATTGCTTCTACATTTAAACCTCTCCGTTCTCCCTCTGCTTTGCTCACTGACCAGCTTGGGACACTTGAACATAAGAACATGCCATACTGGATCAGACCAAGGGTCCATCAAGCCCAGCATCCTGTTTCCAACAGTGGCCAATCCAGGCCATAAGAACCTGGCAAGTACCCAAAAACTTCTATTGCTCATGGAAATCGTTTGTGGAATATATTTCTTGTATGTAATCTGTTGTTTGATTAAGAGCTTAACTGTTCCTGGATAACTGGGGTGGGAGTGGATTATTCTTTACAAATATTCATATAGGGTATGAGAGTATTCGGGGGTGTGAATAAGCACTCATCATTTATCTTGGGGGATTCTGTAACAGAACGACTAGAGCTCCCCTACATAGGTGGGGTTGGGGAGGGAGGGGGGGAATTGGGGAAGTATTCTGTATTATGTATTCATCTTGCTATTGTAATAACTTTGTTACAATGAAAGTTAATAAAAGTATTAATTAAAAAAAAAAAAAACTTCTATTGCTCGACCTTGGTAACTTTGTTTCTATTTTTATTGCTTCTATAACAGCTGTAGTGACAGCTTTTTACATGACATTATCTGTTTCTTTGTTCCTGATGGTCACCTCTATTTATCTTTATCCCTATGTATTTTTGAGAACCTGTGTTAGTTTGTATTTACTATGATCTTATAATTTCCCACCGATACAGTCCTGTACTTGGTAGGTATGCTAACCACCATTTAGCCTGCATTTAGCCTGCGTTATTTATTCTGACTTACCCTGTTTATTTTCTCTTGTAAAATGCTATTTTATGGGGATGTTGAGCACTCATATAAATGTAATCCTTTTGGACTGAGCTAACTCCTTCACTCTTCTCACTTTTTTAGAAGCCCCTTTATTCCCATATTTATTACTTTCTCTGCTCTTGCGGTAAATCATTATACTTAATATAGGTAACTTTCCTGCTGATGCCTCTACAATCATCAGTCCATAACATTTCTGTACTGCCAGCAATGGCAGCCGTTCTTATCATAGTATCTGTTTCTCTCACTCTCCACACCCTCCCCCACAGGATGTCTTTGCAAGCCTGTGCTTGTTTCATTTTTTCTATTGAATGATTACCGGTTTTGGTGCGGCTGGGAAGTTGGAATGCAATTGAATTGTCCCCTCTGCAGCTTGATCCATCTCTGGATGCAAACTACCATCTGCACAGGTTTGTATTAAATCCCCTTTAAAACATTGTCTCTCTCCTGTATATATATATTTTTTTTCTCTCTTTCACATTTTCTTTCTTTTGCTGTTCTGCTTTTATATTTTTTTTTCTTTTCAGATACTTATTTTGAACTTGTTACCGTTTGTTAACACAGTCCTGTGTTAGGTATGTTCTCATCATTATTATTTTTAGTTCTGACTCATTTTCATCACACCCTTTAGTTTATCCTCCCAGCTTGAATGCTGGATAAAAAATGTTTTTGGAAGATATTTTATGGAGATATTCTTTACTTATAACTCAAAATTTTAACAAAACTTTTTTTTTTCAACATTGTATAACAAATCATTTTTTTCTTTGTGTTTGTTTTTATTTGCAGGGATCTGCTTTTTTTACAATTGATTGCTCTCTATTTTTGTTTTATTTTCCTCTGAAACAAGGTAGGTATATCCTATGTGTACCTCTTGCTGTATGCTAGCTTTGTACTGTGTATTGTATTTTATTTATTATTAATATCTTATTTTGGGTTTATTTACAGAATATAACTGAAATCTTTGGAAACTGCCCTTGTCCCTCCTGATGCAGCTCTGCAAAACATGGTCCTGAGTCGGGGGACTTAATTTGATAACATCTACTTATGTTATCAACTTACTGTATACATTGGGATTTGTAAGCTCCAGGAGAGTCTTATCAGTCATGTCAGGAACAACTCAAAGCAAGTCAGACAAAAATTAAAACAGAATGAACAGCCAGAGCAGGATAAATGTGTGGGCTACACCAGACAAAAAAAGAAAAACCAACCAGGCTATAATCTGCCACTGGGAAGCAAAATTCTGAAAAGCGCTAATCAGAAGAAAGAAGCCATATAAATTTGAAATGCAAACCAGATATGCTAAATTCAAAAATATAGAAAGAAAAATAACCCGAGGTAGGCATCAGCTAGGCAGACTTCCTCACAGGCAACTCAAATCAACTCATCTGCCTTTCCCGCCAAAGAAACTGAAGGTAAAACAAGAAAGATAAACATGATCAGGCCTCATCCACATGGTCTCTCCGGTATCCTCTTATCCATTGTTCTGCAGCCTTAACTGTATCTACGGTAGTAGAAGTATCACCATGAAATATTTTCAATTTGACAGGGTATAGTAAAACATAGCAAAGATTAAATTTTGCAGATTTTTTTTTTAACCGCAACAAAAGCTTGCCTCTTTCTTTGAAAATCAGAAGAAAAATCCTTAAATATCAAGATTTGACTCCCCTGATATTGTATATTCTGACATTTTCAAGCATCATTCAAAATTAAACGCTTATCAGTATAATTATGTAGTATTATAGTCACAGCTCAATGCACAATGCGCCTGATCAAGCTTAATGGGGCCTCCAATATTCTTGAGTTTCAGGATCTCAGGTAGCCACGAAGAAAAGAAACTGCTTCATTTCCTTCAGCTTGCTCTGGAATGCCAATTATCCAAACGTTACATCAGTGAGAGCAATTGTCAAGATCATCAACTTGCTCTAAAAGTCCTGCATAGTTTTCATCCAACTTATCCAATTTTGTACTGGTGGATGTGACTGCCATTTCCAGCTCAGTAAGTTTCACGTCATGTTCATCAATTTTTTCCAACTGATCCTGAACAGTCTGGACTAGGTTAGCCACTTTTTCCAACTATTATGCAGACATGACTATGTAGTTTACTAGATAGTTTTTCCGCAAAACTGTCCATTAGATTACACAAGTACTTCTTGCTTACCCCTGTATCTTGCATTTCCGTCAGTCCCTCGTCCTCAGAGAGAGAGAGAGAGAGAGAGAGAGAGAGTGTGTCTTCTGTAGACCACAATTTCTTCAATGGCCTTGCTGCTTATCTTTTTAGTTTTAAATTTGTTTTCATGATCAGCCCACATCGAGGGGGATCGAGTGTTTGCTTATCTCCTTAGATTGTGACATTGTATGCCAAAGAGCCATGAAAAATAATATGACCAAGCAAAAAATATTTATCAATTGGCAGGAACTCAGTCAAGCAGCTGCCGACCAGTTCAGACTATGCCTGGAAGTCCCTATTTATGACATTTTTTTGGAGGTGTAAATAAACATGTACAAAGGTGAGCTAGTTGATATAGTGTTTTTGAATTTTTAGAAGACATTTGATAAAATACCCCATGAAACATTCCTTAGGAAATTAAAAAGTCATGGGATAAGAGGCAGTGTCCTACTGTGGATTGCTATCTGGTTAAAATACAAGAAATAGAGGGCAAGGCTAAATGGTCAGTTTAACACATGGGCATCTGAACGGAAAATGAAATTTAATATGGGCAAGTGAAAAGTGATGCTCATAGGGAAAAATAATCCCAACTACAGGTACACAATACTGTGTTTCATATTAGGAGTCACCACCCAAGAAAACTTCCTTTGAGTCCTAGTAGACAATATGTTGAAATCCTCTGCTTAGTGTGCTGCAGTTGTCAAAATAATTAGAATGTTAGGAATGATCCAAGAACATAAGAAAATGCCATACTGGGTCAGACCAAGGGTCCATCAAGCCCAGCATCCTGTTTCCAACAGTGGCCAATCCAGGCCATAGGAACCTGGCAAGTACCCAAAAAAAGTCTATTCCATCTTACCATTGCTAATGGCAGTGGCTATTCTCTAAGTGAACTTAATAGCAGGTAATGGACTTCTCCTCCAAGAACTTATCCAATCCTTTTTTAAACACCGCTACACTAACTGCACTAACCACATCCTCTGGCAACAAATTCCAGAGTTTAATTGTGCGTTGAGTAAAAAAGAACTTTCTCTGATTAGTTTTAAATGTGCCCCATGCTAACTTCATGGAGTGCCCCCTAGTCTTTCTACTATCCGAAAGAGTAAATAACCGATTCACATCTACCCGTTCTAGACCTCTCATGATTTTAAACATCTCTATCATATCCCCCCTCAGTCGTCTCTTCTCCAAGCTGAAAAGTCCTAACCTCTTTAGTCTTTCCTCACAGGGGAGCTGTTCCATTCCCTTTATCATTTTGGTAGCCCTTCTCTGTACCTTCTCCATCGCAATTATATCTTTTTTGAGATGCGGCGACCAGAATTGTACACAGTATTCAAGGTGCGGTATCACCATGGAGCGATACAGAATGAATAGAGAATAAAATGGAAAATAGATTGCATCTGTTTCAGTACTGTGTGTAGTTTTGGTCACTCCATCTCAAAAAATACAAAATGGACACAGAAAAGATACAGAGGAGGGTGACAAAAATGAAAGGTAAATTAATGTCTCCCTTATGAAGGCAGATTACATAGGTTAGGACTCTTAGCTTGAAAAAGAGATGGCCTATAGGTGAAATTGGAGTTTATAAAATCATGAGTGAGGTAGAACAGCTAAATAAAGGATGGTTATTTACCTTTTCAAATAGTAGTAAAATAAGGGGACACTCCATTAAATTAACCACCAGCAGATTTAAAACAAATGTAGAAAGTACTTTTTTACTTAACACACAATCAAGCTGTTTGTGTGTTACTAGTGTTATTAGTCTAGTGGGATTTATAGAGATTTGGCCAATTTCCTTGAGGAAAAGTTCAGAAAACATTATCAGCCACGTAGACTAGAAAAACCATGGATATCCCTGGGAGTGAGTATCAAGAAACATCTACTTTTTGGGATCTGCCAGGTACTTGTGACCCAGACTGGCATCAGAGACAGGATTACTGAGCTTGATGGTACTTGGTCAAACCCAGGACTTACATACATAACCCAAACCCTACTCTCAAACACAAAGCTAGTACCCAATGGCCCAATGAATCCTAACTCTCCCAAAAGCAAAGCGCAAGTGCCTGAGTGTCTGACAGATTCACTCCCTTTCACCAGGCAGGTCTCTCTCCTTTACCACTTCCAAAGCAGTCTAAGTCAGATAGGGGGAGAGGAGAGCAAGCTTCCCTCCCAGTATCTTAATAAATGGCATCAGTTGAGCTCTCACACTACTCTGAGATGCTCTTTGCTCTTTTGGGGTGGGGGAGAAGGGAGCTGTTCCATTATGCCCTTGGGCACTCTCTCTTTACTTTGGAGGGAAGGGATGATTGGTGCAACCTTCTCTTTGCTCAGAGAGTATGGTGAGGGGCTGAAATCTCCCCCGCTAACCACCCATGTAATTTCAGGCTGGTTAGCATGGAGGATTTTAGATTTTCCAGACTCACTATAATGTGAATACCTGGTTCAAGGCATTTGTTAAGTTTTTTGCCATTACCAGGCCCATTAAAGACTCACTTGTTTATGATGCTCCCTCATTTACATCTGGGGAACCATTTGGGTGTATATAACGCCTTCTTGCCTCCTTTTTGAGAATAAACTCAAAAATTGTCTTTTACGCAACTTAATTGATGAGTAAAAGCAAGTTTGCTTACCGTAAACGGTGTTTCCGTAGATAGCAGGATGAATTAGCCATGCTGTCATGGGATCTGTCAATCAGGTCCGGGAGGCAGAGCTTGTCAAAGCAGAGATCAGAGCTTTGCTCTCTGCGGCTGCACGTGTGTTCCCGCGCAGGAAAGTAACAGAATCTCCTCAATCTGTGATTAAGCCTTAGTGTAGTCAAAGACTTGGTGACTGCCAGGGAGGAGGGTGGGTCAGCATGGCTAATTCATCCTATCTACGGAAACACCGTTTATGGTAAGCAAACTTGCTTTTTCCCGTCGATAGCAGGGCTGAATTAGCCATGCTGTCATGGGAGTCCCAAGATCCCGACCACGTTGTTTATGATATATATGTTTGTACGTGATCTTTGACAGTGTGGCAGTCACCGTGGACAGGAGGATAGAGATTGCAGGATTGCGTGCCCTATCTTCGCATCAGTGGCTGCTTGTTGATCAAGGCAGTAGTGAGATGCGACGGTATGGAGCGATGACCATGTAGCTGCCTTACAAATGTCTATGGGCTGCACATTCTTCAGGTGTGCCAATGAGGCTGCTACTGCTCTGACTTGGTGAACTTTCGGCTCTGAATGTAGTTGTAGTTTCTGTTTATTGTAACAGAATTTGATGCACTGTGCTAACCAGCTGGAGATGGTGCGTTTAGCCACTGGTAGTCCAGGTGCCTTTGGGTCAAAAGAGACAGAGTTGAGAAACACGGAGTCAGAGTTTGTCCTTTCTTTGTAGTATGCTAAAGCTCTTTTACAATCTAGTGTGTGCAGTAGTTTTTCCCTATCATTTGCGTGAGGTTTAGGGAAAAGGGTTGGTAATTCCATGGTCTGATTGAGATGGAATTGAGAAACCAGGAAGGATGGAAGGATGGGTGAGTTCGGAGAACTAACTTCTGGTGATGAAATTGCAAGCATGGAGAATAATGGACCAAGGCCTGCAATTCACTGACTCTTCATGCTGATGTTACTGCAACCAGGAACACAACCTTCCATGTGAGGTATTTAATATGTGCCGAATCCATGGGTTCGAACAGGGAAAGCATGAGCTGTTCCAGAACTATGTTGAGGTTCCATGCAACTGGAGGCTTAGAGATCGGAGGATGAAGGTAAGTTAATCCCTTAATGAAACGAGATAGTAAGGGATGATTGGATATAGGAATACTGTTAACTGGTCTATGATATGCCCCTATGGCACTGAGATGAACTCTAATGGATGACATTGCTAGACCAGCTGTATATAGTGTATGAAGATAATCAATGAGCAATTTAGGTGAGCAGTCCAATGGTGGTACACTTTTGGACGTACACCAGGTAGAGTAACGTTTCCATTTATAGCTATAATTTTTCCTCGTTGAGAGTTTCCTGGATTCTAACAATATGAATTGTGCTGAAGTGGAAACTCCCTGTTCTGTTAAAAGGAGCCTCTCAATCTCCACGCTGTCAAGTGGCGAGATGAGTGTAGTGGATGTAGGAGCGTCTCTTTATCTTGGCAGAGAAGATCTTGTCGATTCGGTAACCGAATTGGATCCATGTTGGATAGTTGGAGAAGGAAACTGTACCATGGTTGCCTCGGCCAGGCCGGGGCGATGAGTATCAGTTGAGCTTTGTCTGCTATGCACTTTTGAATTGTCCTTGTTATGAGCGGTATGGGAGGAAAGGCGTATAGGAGGCTTGTCGACCACAGAATGAGGAAGGCATCTTGCGCAATCCTGAATTGGCTTGGTCTTATCGAGCAGAATTTGGGAACTTGAGCATTGATCTCTGTTGCAAAGAGATCTATTGAAGGTGTCCCCCACTGCATGAATATGTCTTGGGCTATTTCTGTATTGAGTGCCCATTCGTGAGGATGAAAGATGCGGCTTAGCTTGTCCGCTCTTGTGTTTGCCACTCCTGGTAGGTAAGTTGCCTGGAGATGTATGCAATTTCGGTGAGCATGTTCGAAGATTGTCAAGGTCTCCTTGCAAAGGGACCATGAACCGGACCCTCCTTGTTTGTTGATGTAAAACATCGCGACTTGGTTGTCCGTGTAGATCATGACCCTGCATCCTTTCAGGTGGTCTTGGAACACTCATAATGCATTGTGAATCGCTCTGAGTTCCAAGACATTTATTTGCAGGTTCTGTTCCGAGATTGTCCATAACCCTTGTGTTTCGTAAATCTCGAGGTGTGCACCCCAGCCCTTGCGATATGCATCTGTGGTTAAGACTGCATTGTGAGGAGGGGAACTGAACAATGCTCCCTTGGATAGGGTGGAGTCTAGGAGCCACCATGTTATGTCTTTTCTCATTTCGGCGGTCAATGATAACTTCTGTGTCAGTGGTTGAGTGCTGTTTCCATTGACGTTTCAAGCCCCATTGCAGGCATCTCATGTGTAGCCTGGTGTTGGGAACCATGAAATTTGCCGCTGTCATGTGGCCGAGGACTACTAACACCTGTCTCGCTGAAGGTCTCCGAGTATGGTTCAAGGTATGTAACAGAAGACGGAATTGTGATATTCTGTCGCTTGGTAGGTATGCCCTGTTGCAGTAGTGTCCAGGCATGCTCCTATGAACTGTAACTGTTGTGTTGGTTATAGGTGTGATTTCTGAAAATTGATCACCAATCCTAATTCTTTCAAGCATTGTATCACTCGATGGAGGTGCTCGAGTAAGATGTTTGGAATTGGGGCGATTACGAGCCAATCGTCCAGATATAGGAAAATGGTTATACCTTGTTGTCTGAGATGAGCCACCACCTCTACCATGCATTTGGTGGACACCCTGGGTGCAGCCGATAGTCCAAAGGGAGAACTTTGTACTGGTAGTGTTGATGCCTGTAGCAAAAGCATAGGTAACGCCACAAGGATGGATGGATTGGAATGTGTGTGTAAGCATCCTTCAGGTCGATGGAACACATCCAATCGTTGGTTTGAATCAGAGGAAAGATTGAGTTCAACGATACCATTTTGAATTTTTCTTTGAATTTGTTCAATTCCCCCTTAGGTCTAGGATGGGGCGAAGGCCACCCGACGTCTTGGGTATGAGGAAGTATGGGGAATAAAATCCTATTGAATGGGTCCCTGGGTAAATTTGTTGAATTGCTGCTTGTTTGCGAAGCAAAGCAATTTCCTCCCCCAGTTGTGGTTGGAAGTTGTGAATCTTGAAAGTGGAAAGATGAGGTAATATGGGTTTTTTGACAAATTGGAGTTGGTAGCCGTGACGTACTATCTCCAAAACCCATTGATCGGATGTTATTCTCTCCCAGGCTGTCAGGCAGGAATGAATCCTGCCGGGTGGTGCTTGATGTTGTGGTGGTGGCTGGGTAACTAAAAAGATGAAGTCGCTTTCACTGCAGTAGCCAGTTGTTGTGCCTGCTGTCTCTGGTTACGTGGTTTACCTCTATGTTGGGTTGAGGTATTCTGTTGTGGAGCAGGACGCTGGTAAGCAGGGTAAGTCTGTGTACGAAAGGACTGGTAAGGATCTGTAGGGTCTCTTGGCATAGGATTGCCTACAAGTAGATCCCATATAACGGTGTGGTCGAATAGTTAGGATGTGATGTTAATGATTGTACTGCTAGAGCTTCTTCCTTCAGTTTACCCACTGTATCCTGAAATCGTTCTCCAAACAGGTTATCTCCCATACATGAGAGGTACGTTAGTTTCTCGTGCAAATCTTCACGTATGGAACTTGATCGTAACCATGCTAGTCTGTGGGCTGCAATGGCTGTTGCTGATGGCCTTAGACGATGTTTCATATGCTTCGTAGATTGACCTCAAAAGGTGACGAGAACACTCTTCCATGTCATGAAGAGGCGGAGGTATCTGAGCCACAGTCGAGGAAAGCATACCTTTTATAGCTTGTATGCACTCATATAGGTATTTTACCATGTAGAATTGATGGTGCATAATTCGGGCATTCAACATTGAGTTATGGTATATTTTCCCACCAAACTCATCCAAATATTTGTTGTCTTTGCCTGGTGGGTGACTTTGTTTTCTTAAATCTTTGCATCGCCGACTCTACTACAATTGAAGCATGAGGTAATTGTGGTACAGAGTACGGTGATGTTTTCCTCATTCGGAATTTTATGTCCGTTTTCCTGGAAACTGCTGCGATTGCGTAATGTGTTTCCCAGGATTTCTGTAAGACTGAATGCAGGAGCTCTTGTGGTGGAAGAGATGTTGGTTCCCCTGGAGTCTCAAACGTTTTTAGGAGACCAAGGGTTTCTGACCTAGGGTCTGTCTCTTTTTGGACCTCTAGATGCAGTATTGTACCCAATTTTTCTAGAAATTTTGGGTAAGGTCTTCCGGAGGGGAATACAGCTCCTGAGGTTGTTCCTGCGGATCCGATGGGAATCCCGTAGATGATGATGGGGATGTATACGGTGAAGGAGAATCAAATGATGTATTCTGTTTCGATGCATATCCAGCATAGCTCTCTGCTTCAACGGCAGGGGAGAAGAAAAAAACTGATACCTCACGCATATCCAGCATAGCTCCCTGCTTCAACGGCAGGGGAGAAGATAAACAACCAATAAGGGCTGTATAACATAATCTGGGTAAAAACAAATAAGCATGGGTGTAGCTTGCTTATTGCGGCGGTTACTACCCCTACTACCTCTAACTAATCAAGCTAGATATTTCACTTGGATGCAGCTCCATCACCGCTCTCTACATTAATGGCGGGGGTGGAAGGGAATTAGAACCAAGAGCTAAGAGAAACAGATAAGTATGAGAGAAGAAATGAGGGAAGCTTGCTGGGCAGACTGGATGGGCCATTTGGTCTTCTTCTGCCGTCATTTCTATGTTTCTATGTTTCTATAATTTGGTGAAGCTGGTCGGTTTGCTATGGGAGATGTCGGAGGCTCCACAGACTGTTCTCTATTAGTCTGCGTCTTATGTTCTGGAGAACTGTCAGCAGCAATATTAGTCATTTTGAATGATGACTGAAGAGTTTCATAAAAACCTGCCAAGGATTGGGACAATTGAAAAAATGCCTCTTTTGTACGAGGGGGCATTATTGTACGATCATCTGGTTCTTGTGACTCAGATGCTTTAGGGTGCATTGGTGTGTTCCGAGGTAAAGTAGTGCATACTTTATGGTCTTTCTGTTTTTTGTCGCATATGATGTCCCTCGAATCCTCTGAAGCTATAGAAGCGGTAGAGGAAGCAACTTGTATTACCTCTCTGTGAGAGAAGGTATTTGAAGTTGGTATATGAGATGATTTAGAAGTCGAAGGGCTTACTTCCCATGTTGCACTCCTCTTTGCCGACTTTTTGTGGTGGGAGTGTCATGAGTGCTTATGATAATAGTGTGACGACGAGTCTGTATGATTTCTCCGTGAAGATGGTGATCGTTTTCTACATTTTATTGTAAACTCTGTCGAATCATCTCTCGAAGAAAGGGAAGTACCCTAACGAGGTGAGGGTATTGAAGAAGAGGCTGAAGAAGACCTGTGTGAGGATCCACATCTTCGTTTCAACTCATTTTGTAATACATGAGATGGGTGCTCGTGTGTCTTATGCGCAGATTTAGATTTATGCGCGTATCTAGACTTGTGCGCATATCTTTCTGTTTCCATACGCACAATAGTGATCGGCGCCGTGCGCATAGAGATGGTTGGCGACGGGTGCACAGGTGTTCATCGATTTGTTCCTCCAGTTTATCATGGAGTTTTATAGCTGTAACACCTTTCTTCATTCAAGCCTGTCATTTCCATTTCCTGGCCTTTCAATTTTTGCTCTGTAACAGTTATGTGCTGATAGCAAATGTTGCTTACCTGATGTAACAGGTGTTCTCACAGGACAGCAGGATGTTAGTCCTCACAAATGGGTGACATCGAGGATGGAGCCCAACCACGGAAAACTTCTGTCAAAGTTTCAGGAACTTTGACTGGCCCCTACTGGGCATGCCCAGCACAGCACTAACCCTGCACCAGCAGGGGTCTCCCTTCAGTCTTGTTTTTATAGCTACAGGCAGTGCCTAAAAAGTAAAATAAACGAACCCAACACCGCGGGGTGGCGGGCGGGTTTCGTGAGGACTAACATCCTGCTGTCCTGTGAGAACACCTGTTACATCAGGTAAGCAACATTTGCTTTCTCACAGGACAAGCAGGATGGTTGTCCTCAGAAATGGGTGAGTACCGAGCTGAGGATGTCCTGACTTGCACCAAATGTACCCAACGGCATGCAACTGGCACAACTGGGGTGTAATTTGGGAAAGGGCATCCGCACCTTACCGGGAAGGTGGAAGGGTGTTGGTACATCATGTAGGAAAAAGGTTACGCAAGACAGATTGGCCGAAGATGGAATCCTGTCTTCCAGCTTTATCCAAACAATAGTGGGCTGCAAAAGTATGGAGGGAACTCCAGGTTGCAGCCTTGCAGATGTCAGGAAGCGGCACCGATCGAAGGTGTGCTACTGAAGTCGCCATGGCACTCACAGAGTGTGCCTTGACACGGTCTTGAAAAGGAATGCCAGCTTGCTGATAGCAAAAAGAAATGCAGTCCGCCAACCAAGAGGAAAGAGCCTGCTTACCCACAGGTTGTCCTAATTTGTCAGGATGGAAAGAGACAAATAATTGAGTGCTCTTCCTGTGAGCAACTGTACGGTCTAGATAAAAAGCTAGAGCTCGTTTACAGTCTAGGGTATGCAGAGTCTGTTCCCCGGAGTTGGAGTGGGGCCTGGGAAAAAAGATAGGTAGTATGATGGATTGATTAATATGAAACTCCGAAACTACCTTAGGCAAAAATTTAGGGTGAGTGCGGAGTACCGCCCGGTCCTGCAGGAGTTTAGTGTAAGGCGGATAGGTAACTAGGGCCTGTAATTCACTAACCCTGCGAGCTGAAGTGATAGCCAAAAGGCTATTTTAACTCACAGGAGTGCAGAGGTTCGAAAGGTGGTTTCATAAGGCGACCAAGAACCAGATTAAGGTCCCAAGATGGGGCCGGCAGACGTAAAGGTGGCTTTAAATGGAGCAAGCCTTTAAGAAAGCATGTTACAAGGGGTTGTACTGAAATAGGAACACCCCCAATACCTTTATGGAAGGCGGCTACCGCACTGACATGCATTCTAATGGAAGAGGTCTTGAGACCGGATTCTGATAGATGCCACAAATAGTCCAAGAACTTAGAGATTGGACAGGAAAGGGGATCAAGGGACTAAGAAGTGCACCATGATGTGTACCTTTTCCATTTGTATGAGTATGATTTTCTTGTAGAGGGCTTTCGTGAAGCTATCAGGACACGAGAAACTGAATCTGAAAGGTTAAAAGGCTGAAGGACTAACCTTTCAACATCCATGCCGTCAGGGACAAGGCTTGGAGGTTGGGATGAAGGAGGCATCCGTCGTTTTGAGTGAGCAGATGCGAGTCCTGTCCCAGAGGAATGTGCCTGCGGATGGAGAGATCCTGGAGTATGGGAAACCACACTTGGCGTGGCCAGTGTGGTGCTATCAGGATCATGGTTCCCCTGTCCTGGCGAAGCTTCACGAGGGTCCTCGACAGGAGAGGAAGAGGAGGGAATGCATAAAGCAGACCGGTCGTCCACTTGAGGGAGAATGCATCCCTCGGCCGAGAGTGCTGGCTCCGAATGAGAGAGCAATAATTGTCCACTTTGTGGTTCTGAGGGGACGCAAAGAGGTCTATGTGGGGGTAACCCCACTTGTGGAATAGAGAGGTCGCTACTACAGGATTGAGTGACCACTCGTGTGGTTGGAAGACACGGCTCAGCTGGTCTGCCAATACATTGTCTACTCCTGGCAGGTAGGTGGCCCTGAGGTACATGGAGCGGGAGAGGGCTTCTGCCCAAATTTGCACAGCTTCCTGACACAGAAGAAAGGAGCCTGTGCCTCCCTGCTTGTTTATGTACCACATGGCCACCTGGTTGTCTGTCTGGATTAAGATTGAATGGTGTGATAGGCAATCTTGAAAGGTCCTGAGAGCATAGCGGATTGCTCGGAGCTCCAGGAAATTTATCTGGTGTTTGGCTTCCTCTAGTGACCAGAACCCTTGAGTTTGTAAATCGTTTACATGGGCTCCCCAACCGATGTTGGAAGCATCGGTAGTGAGGATGACCTAAGGATCTGGTGGGAGAAAAGGCAAACCCTGTAGGAGGTTGAATGGATTCGCCCACCAGGCAAGAGACAGACGAAGTGCGTTGGAGACGCGTATTATAGAGGACAGAGGCTGAAGAGCTTGAGTCCACTGTAGTCTCAGAGTCCATTTTGTGACTCTCATGGCCAAGCGGGCCTTGGGAGTCACATAAACCGAGGAGGCCATGTGTCCCAGAAGAACGAGGAAGTGGCGAGCTGTAGCTGTGTGTTGGGACTGCAGCTGGCGAGCTAGGGACACTAGGGCTTGGACTCGTTGATGAGGAAGGAAGGCTTTTTCCTTTAAGGTGTCCAAGTCTGCCCCAATGAAGGATAAGGTTTAAGATGGGACTAAGTAGGATTTCTCGTAATTTACCAGAAATCCTAGAGAAAGCAAAGTTTGAATTGTTAGGGTCAGGGAGGACCGAGCCAGGTGCTGGGTTGGGGCCCTGATCAACCAATCGTCTAAGTAGGGGTAGACATGGACTCCTCCTTTCCTTAGAAACGCTGCAACCACTACGAGGCACTTGGTGAACACTCGTGGTGCGGATGCTAGGCCGAAAGGTAACACGATATTGGTAGTGATTTCGGCCTACTAGAAAACGCAGGTATTTGTGATGAGATTGTGTTATCGCAATATGGGTATATGTGTCTTTGAGGTCTAGAGAGCATAACCAGTCCCCTCTTTGCAGCAGAGGGAGTAGCGAGCCCAGGGTTACCATCTTGAACTTTTCCTTGTGAAGGTACTTGTTGAGGATCCTCAGGTCTAGGATGGGACGAAGTCCCCCTGACTTTTTTGGGATCAGGAAGTACCTGGAATAGAACCCTAGGCCTCGTTGCAAGGGAGGAACGGGTTCTATAGCGTTCGACTGTAGGAGAAGAGAAGCTTCCTGTTCTAAAAGAAGAGAATGATCGGTAAGACTCCACGCCCGCAAGGGTGGGGAGTCTGGAGGGAGAGACAGGAAGTTGAGATGGTAACCCTGTGCGATGATCGCTGTCACCCACTGATCTGTGGTGATCCGATGCCACTGTTCTAAGAAATGGCATAGCCGACCTCCTACTGGTATGGCTGGAAGAGGGGTCTGGCATGTGCTCTCTAAGTGGAAGTCAAAAACCCGCCGCAGGGCCAGGAGGTGGAGCTGCTGCAGGTTTTTGTTTACGAGCCTGGCGAGGCTGAGTCTTATGGTAGGACCGTGCAGGCCGAGGCTTGGTAGATGGGGGATAATACTTTCGTGGCCTAAAGAAAGACTTTTTGGAGTCCTTCCTAGACGGTTGTTTGGAAGGCAAGTCAGGAGGAATAGATGAGAGCTGTTTTAATGTCTCATGATGATCCTTCAATTCAGCAACAAGTTGCTGAATTTGCTCACCAAACAGATTATCCCCTAAGCAGGGCAAATCCGAAAGCCTGTCCTGAACTTCTGGGCGAAGGTCAGATGATTTGAGCCAAGCCCAACGTCTAGCAGAAATGGCTGTAGCAGAAATTCTAGTAGAAGCATCGAAGATGTCATAGGCGGTTCGGATTTCATGCTTTCCAGCTTCAAACCCCTTATTTAAAAGGGACTGAATCTGGGGCTGGAACTGCTCTGGCAAGGCGTCAGCGTATTCTTGCATTTGCTTTAAAATGACTCTGTTATATTGAGTCATATAAAGTTGGTAAGAAGCTATTCTGGAAATCAGCATAGCTCCATGGTAAACCTTCCTACCTATACTATCTAGGAATTTATTGTCCTTAGTAGGAGGTATGGAAGAGTGTGGTTTTAGTCATTTAGCTTTTTTCTGAGCTGATTCGACGACCACAGAATGATGATCTAACTGAGGCTTTTGAAAACCTGATGCTGATTGTACCAGATATGTAGAATCAGCTTTTTTATTGAATGGGGACACAGAGCCAGGAGATTCCCAATTCTTTTTAAGAAGGTCTAGAAAAACCTGATGAATGGGAATAGAGGTGATGACTTTCAGGGCATCCAAAAATTGGAGCAATTCCATCATTTGGTGCCTATCATCCTGTTCAGATTGAAGTTGGAAAGGAACCAACTCTGACATTTCCTTCACAAAGTTTATGAAAGAGAGGTCCTCAGGGGGAGAACGCTTTCTGCTCTCCGCAGAAGAGGGTGGTGAAGGCAAATCATCGGTGTCAGTAGAGGTATCATCAGCCCAAGTATCATAGGGATCAGGTTGATGACCTGGAGGCCCTCTAGGGGGCTGAACTCCTGAGGGCCCAGGTTGAGGCTCTGAAATATTGGCTGGAGTCACCGGGGGCATCGAGAAAATCCTCGATGGAATCGGTGTCGATATCGGTGCAGGCATCGAGGGAATCGGTGCCAGTCTCGATGGAATCGGTGCCGGCATCGGAAACCTCGGTGGAGCAGAGGTGCGTATCGCCCCTGAAGATAGTATCGGTGGCGAGGGACGACCTGACCTTGGTGGAACAATTCCCGAAGGGGGAATTCGATACGGTGTTTCTCCACCTGATGAAAAACCTGTCGGTGACAGCGGTCTTACCGGTGTCTGTGACACAGGTATCACCGGTGGAAGGGCTGTCATGAGCGCCTCCATCGGTGCAACAGCGGTGCCAGTGCCGCTGCAATCGGCTCGGTGGCCGGTTCCGCTCTCGGTGCCGGAGTCGGTGCCGGAGTAGGCTGGAACCGTTGCATCGCCTTATCAATGGCCTCCTGGACCAGCCGGTCCAGTTCTGCCCGGAGACCAGGGGTAACAAGACCCGACTCGACGGGAGAGGGAGGCTGAGCCGGAGGGACCACCGTCACCGGTGGGATCGCGGCTCCCAAACCCGGAAGGGGTGAGGGTTGCCTCGGTGCCTGCGAAACAGAAGTGGACGGTGCCAACTCTGATCGAGGCTTTTTTCTGCGGAGGCTCGGTCGGTACAGAGGTCGATGACGTCGATTCCTCGACGGGCCGAGACTTATGACGTCGATGGCGATGTTTCTCCTTCCTATCTCCTCGATGATCAGGGGAAGGGACAGGAGTTGATGGCCGAGAAGTCGTCGATGGCGGTCACCGGAGGGCTGTCGATGGTAGTAAGACTTTGACGGTGCCGGTTCCGATGACGTCGATGCAATCGATGGCGTTGGGGTGCGAACATGGAAGAGGAGCCCCATTCTCCATTCTGGCTTTGCGACCTTTTGGTGTCATTAGGGCACATTTGGTGCAAGTCAGAACATCATGCTCACTCCCTAGACATAAAACACAGACTATGAGGGTCTGTGATTGACATAGTTCGGGTACAGTCCGGGCACCGACGGAACCCCGACGCCATGGCTGAAGGCCAAAAATTTAGCCGCGGGACTGTCGACTGCCAGCGGGCCTCAAGGGCCAAAGTCGACGGAAGTCGATGAAACAACAGCAAAGACTTACCGGAGTTCCGCGGATGAAAAAATTTACCGAAGGGAGACCCCTGAGGGGCAAATTTTCTTCAGAATAACGAATTCTAAATTCCTGTCAGGAACGTGGTTAAGAGCTCTTTCACCGCGTGGCTACTGCTGCGCGGAAAAAAGAAGACTGAAGGGAGACCCCTGCTGGCTGCAGGGTTAGTGCTGTGCTGGGCATGCCCAGTAGGGGCCAGTCAAAGTTCCTGAAACTTTGACAGAAGTTTTCCATGGTTGGGCTCCATCCTCGATGTCACCCATTTGTGAGGACAACCATCCTGCTTGTCCTGTGAGAATACAGGCTACCACTGGGCCTCTCACATTCTCAATCGTGGAATGTACCTTATCCAATTTTTCATCTAGTACTTCAATGACACATCTTGTAAAATATTTAGCAACATCTTCAGAGACTATCATTACCGGTTGGTCTTTATCCATTTCAACAAGGGCCTCCATCAATTTCAATTTTTCAAGCATTGCTTTCCTATTTTTCATCAACATTTCTTCACCTCTCTTTACAACACAGTTATCCATGTACTGTTGCTCATGCAAGGGAAAGTGATGGAAGCTCAGCTCTCCAGAAAGATAATTAAAATTCAGAAGTTTATAACATTAAAGTGGAGTGGGACACGGAGCTCGAGGAAACGTCTGCTCTGTTAGCCAGTCATCATGTGACCTCACTTTACCATTCTTGCAACACACCATTTACAGAAAAGCCAAGTTTTTACTCTCTTTTTGAAAATCAAATAATTCAATTCCAACCAACCACTGCCATTGAATTCCAAAGCTCAGCACCAATTACTGAAAACATTCTCCTACAAACAAGTTGTCTTACAAACTTCCCTCTTAGATAGAACCAGTAGACCAGCATTCAATAAACTTACATTTCTCTCTAGAAAAATTTTCAACAATATCTGCAACTATCCAGGCCCTACAACCTCTCAAAGTCTTAAACACCAGGATCATCAGTTTAAACTGAATCCGGCTTCTCCCCAGAAGCCAATGTAATTGATGCAAGAATGGGGTCATACTTATCCTTCTTGACAGCCATGTAACAGACTTGCTGCCATATTCTGGACTATTATCTACTATTTAGGATCCTGCCAGGTACTTGTAACCTGGACTGGTCATTAATGGAAACAGGATACTGAACTTCATGGACTTTTGGTCTGACCCAGTATAGTATTTATGTTCTTATGTACTTGCAAATGACGTATTTGTCTGGCAAACCATTGTTCTGCTGTAAACCCCCCAAACCTCAGAGGGCGCGGTCAATAGATTATTTAATCATTTAAAATATTTTAATAGTGGGGTAAAGTAGGCTTGGATCACCGTTTCAAAAGAGGACATATTTAACAAAGGGTGCAATCTACATAATTGACGTAGCTTTAAAAGCCCTCTAATATTTCTGTAATATGTGAATCTAAATCAAACTTAGAGTCCAAAAGGCCTCCTAAATCTCACACTCTCTCTATAAATGACTTCTCTGTTATTAATTTTCACAAAAGGGGAGGGGCATCCATCCCCCCTATCCAATGCTCTTACAGCAGCTCTATCTTAGCTGCATTCAACAAATAATTAGCTGCAACCATTATGAGATTTTTCCATTCAAATATTTTAAAGTAGATGATAGATCCACACCTGCTAGAACAACCATCTGGATGTCATCAGTGTGCAAAAAAAACCCCTGTAAATCCCAATGTCTAATCAAAGCCCCTTATGAATGCATAAACAAGTTAAATAAAAGAGGGACAATTTTCTGGTCTACAGCTTGGATGCTTATCCCTGTAATTTAGGGATGATTTTTTAACATGTCCTGCTAGCAGCAAATAGAGGTGATGCACGAAAACCTTGCTTATTCTTCTGTTCAGCTCATAATAGATGCAATTCCATTTACCCTCACCTCTGCTTGAGGAAATTTATATAAACGTTTCCAAACCCATTTCCAAAAATTGTCACCGAAACCCAATCTATAGTCTTCCAGGATTTCCTTCATAAACCTTTATTCTATATGATCAAATGCTTTCTCAGTGTCAAGTATTGATTTTTCTCTCTCGCTAGATGATTAAATCACTCCCAATGTTAATATCTTAGCACATGAATGTCTCCCTAAAATGAAGTCAACATGAGCCCTATCAATTTTGTTGACTTGCTCTAATCTATTTGCTTTGCAAAGATCTTCATATCTGCATTTGATAACTATATGGTCTGTCATGTCTGAGTTTCCCCTTTTTATGAATCTTTACAGATACCTCCTTCAATGTCTTAGAAAGTTGATCCAAATCCAACACATTTTGGAATAATTTTACCATAATTGCAGCTACTATGCTGCAAACTTTTTTTTTTTTCTCCTATTTCAAATCCATCACTCCCACAGTTTTTCCCAGCTTTTAATCTCTTAATGGCCTCCAATGCTTCTGAAATATTAAGCACGGATTCAAGTTTATACATATCTTCCTCCTCCAGTTTGGGAAGATGGGCTTCATTCAAGAAATGTATTTCCTCTACATCCAGATCACCTTATGGCGTATATGTTTTGTAAAAGCCTCTGAAAGCAGCCATCAACTCGTTTGAAGTGTTTAGTTGCTTCTCTCTTGCCTTTATTTCCCTGGATACTTTCTTCCTTCTCCACTGCCATGCCAATATACTTCCTGTCAGTCCTTTTCTCAAAGAAATGACAATTTTTTAGCTTCATTATTATTTTATTTATTTATATTCCACCACTTCAAATAGTCCCCTGATTATCTCACCCAGCTCCTATCCTCCTAAACTCCCACAAGATAATTCTGATCCTCTCAAATGGCCCTCCTATCCTCTTCTCCTTGAACAACTGCTAGCTTAAGACTTTTTGTATTTAGCTGCCACACTCCAAAATTTTGGAACAAGTTGCCGCTACTCTTTTGCCTCTGCCGTGAGACAAGCTACCTTACCTTCAGGAAGCAAGCCAAGGCCTGGCTATTCTCTTTCTACCCTTATTCCTTTCTATCACTGGATCTTTGTGAGCCACGCTGAACCTGGGAAAAGGCAGCATACAAATGATTTCAATAAAATAAATTAAATTTAAAAACTAGCAGTCTTAACACATGATGCCCAAGATGACCCAAGTTCCACCTCAAATTCACTATCAATGCTTCTGTGATGATTGTAGTGACTCAAATGTAATTGCAATTCTAATTTAAATGTAATCTGCCTTGAGACTATCCTAGGAAACGGTAGAATATCAAATGCTCACAAATAAATTCAAACAGCTCCCAGCAGTTTCTCTTAGAAAGCAACAGGGATTTTTTTGGAGACTCTATTCTCTGAAAATGCTGATCTAATGTGTCTGGTTTTCAAACAGATCTGAATATTTGTATTTTCTTCTCACCTGTACATCTTGTGGATTTCCACTCCTTTTTCTGAACAGTTATTGTGCTTACAGATAGGCATTGATCCCTGGTTATATAATTCTTTCCAACATGCCATACATTGGAAAGCATTAAAAAAATGAGGAAATAAATTAATTACAGGAATCTTACAGATTATATATTTAATCGAAGGATTACTTAATATGGAATACAGAGAAATAATCCTGAGTCAATTACAACAGTTTACAAATCTGCAGACATCTGAGCTGTTCATCAGAACCAAGCTACAATTTCACTAAGCAGCAGGACAAAGAGGTACTCTACCCTGTAAGAAGAAATACAAGACATGTAGACCTATACACACAAACTAGTACTATGTATCTAGAATACCACAGAGAAGATTTCGGGATCTGCACGTGAATAATCCATGTGAGTATACCTTCCAGGGTAAGAAGTGCCCTGACAAATAATATATGAACAGACCAAACAGACTTTTATGATGTGTGCATTTCTTCACTTTTTCCTGTCCATCCCCTTGCCCATACTTTTCTATTCATTCTCATTTCCATCTCTTTACTACTCTTTCCCACCTTCATACTTACTACCTCCTCCCTCCCCTACTTTTACTTTCAAGCCTCTCCCGTCATTCTCACACTCCTTTACCACATCCATAAGATCTATCTCCAGTTTTTTCTTACCACTTTGAACTGGAAACTAACATGGTACTGTAGAAGTTCTTAGCTTCAGGAATTCCTTGAGTATTGTAGCACTGCCTCCTGCAGTTGAGGTTCCTGATCCCAGGAGTTGCCATGGTAATAAAATGCCTTAGGAGCCATCAATGGGGCAGATATAATAAGCCACAATGAGCCTAAGACAGGTTGTTACTTAGGTTTTAGCATGGGTTTAATAGCAATAACCTTACTCAGGTATGTAAAAACTCCACAGTATGATTAGTATGGGTGCATGCAAATCTTATTACGAGGCTATGCAGAGAAATGAGTTAGTGGGAAGACATCTATTTGAATTTTTTCTGACTTAAGAAATTTAACATAGGGTTAAGTCAGGAGTAAAAAAAAAGTCAAGTCCATTTTTCTGGTAGCCATTTTAATCTATTGTGTGCCCCTGTGATACTGTGTATAGGTGCTTCTCTGTGGTTTTTGTTTTTTTGATGATTTGGTACACTTTGTGGGTAAACCAAAGAATTAGTATGGCAGATGCCAAAGCACAAAGAAGAGAAGGGAAGAAAAAAAATGCTCTACTACTGAAGAAGATAGGAGGGTCCGAGAGGAGTAGGCTGTCCTGACTCAAGCCATTTATAGAAGGAGTACACAGGGCCAGCAGATATTTCACCCCCAAAACAACACTGCTGAGGTTACCAGAGACAGATATGGTCCAGACTGAATTCCAAGGCATTTCTCTTTGAAGAAATCAGAGATACTGATCCTTTAATCGATCATGCGATTCCAGGCTTCCTCAAGCCTCAGTACCTTGCATTTTCTTGCCACAGGCTAATTCCAGAATACAGTGGCTGGAATGACCCCAGTCATTTTCAAGACATTTCAGCTAGGTATTGAGGGCAATGATGAAAAGAGTCAGGGAGTACATCACGTACTCACAGCAGCTTACTGAGACAACAGGAGATGAAGTGCACTTTTTCGATATAGCTGGCATGCTGAATGTAATGGATACAAATCTATTGCACATGTTCTCACCCCCTCCACATGGGAGAAAAATGGCATACCGTAACCGGAAGCATTTCCACTCCCTGAATGTACAAATTATGTGCATGCACACGAAGATCCTCAGTGTGGTTCTCCAGTATTTTGAAGCTGCCATAACTCCTCCATCCTTGTACAGTCGATACAGAAAGGAAATACAGTTAAGGCTGGTTACTGGCTAATGTCTGGTGCATGGTGCCTAAAGTGTGTATTATTCCACTATACATATAAGCTCTAGAGTGAGGTCAACAGGTTGATAACATGTATTATTTTGGCACCTTGCATCCCTTTTTGGCTCAGACACGTTTTTGTTATTGGGAGTCACAGCTTGCCATGGCATGCAGCGAGTTAATGAATTATTCCTGTTTCCATTTTTTTTATTTGCAGGAGATGCTGGTTATGGCAGCAAAGCATAGCTGCTCAAGCTCCTTGTCTGCTCCATGTATGGCAGCAAAAATCCACTATAGCAAGGCGTATACAAGCATGATGGCAGTAACAAAGCCTACCTTTGGCATTTTGAAAAGTTTCCATTGCCTTGAGGTGCTCTCCCAGTATTCGCAGGAGAAAGTTGCTGATTTTATTGTGGTGTGCTCTCTGCTCCACATATCGCTCTATGGATTTGAACCTGGGACCTGAGTCAAATATATCTGCAACCACCCAAGACAGATAGAATGGCAAGAAGGAATGAGCTCCATTGCAAGAATCATAGTGGACTATTTTAGAGGTATGTTTTAAACCATGGTGGGTTGGAAGGGAGAGAGTTGATAGGGGTGGGAAGGGTTGCATGGAAGAGATTGTGTTCAATATTTGTCTCTTCTCAGATTGCCATGCACCACCAGGAGATGAATGCTGATACCAGAAGAAATAAAACTCTGCATATGTAGCTGTTTTTATTAAATGTTATTTAATAAAGGAAAATTAGTTCTTACCTGTTAATTTTCGTTCCTGTAGTACCACAGATCAGTCCAGACAGTGGGTTGAGCCTCCTTTCCAGCAGGTGGAGACAGACAAACTTGAAGGATGCCCTATATCAGGACAGAGCCTATCCTCTACCTCTTCAGTATAACGTATGTCAAAGCATAAAACAACAAACCCAAGAATAGGATCAAGCAAGTAACTGTAAAGCTCAATGGAGCAAAATATAGAATAATGTAGAAAAACATGGTATACCTATACGCTCTTGCATCAACTTGGTATAAAGAAACGACCAAGGCTTCCGTGTAATGGCTTCAGTAATCTTGCACAAAGAAAATATATGAAAATCTGCAGACCTGCAAGAAAACAAGCTTCGAGAGGGAAGGGCGTCTGGACTGATCTGTGGTACTACAGGAACGAAAATTAACAGGTAAGAACTAATTTTCCTTTCCTGTACGTACCCAGATCAGTCCAGACAGTGGGATATACCAAAGCTTCCCTAAACTGGGTGGGACCGAGACAGTCCCGCTCGAAGCACTTGCCGCCCAAAGGAACCGAACACCGGAGCGTGTACATCCAGACGGTAGTGCCGAGCAAAAGTGTGCAGAGACGTCCAAGTGGCGGCCCTGCAAATCTCCTGCGGGGAGACAGATTGACTCTCCGCCCAAGAAGTAGCCTGAGAACGCAGAGAATGGGCCTTCAGACCCTCAGGAAGCGGACGACCTAGACAAAGATACGCCGAGGAAATGGCTTCCTTCAACCACTACGCAATCGTGGTCTTAGAAGCCTGTTTACCGCAGTTGGGACCACTGCAAAGGACGAAGAGATGGTCTGATACCCGGAAGACATTAGTGACCTGGAGATAACGAAGCAAGACTCGTTTTACATCTGGCGGACGAAGGTCGCCACCCCCCGCTGTACCCGCAATCTCCTCCGGAGAGAACGCTGGGAGTTCTACAGACTGGTTGACATGAAAAGCGGAGAGACAACCTTAGGCAAGAAGGAAGGAACCGTCCTGAGAGAAACCCGGAATCCGAGAAACGCAAGAAGGGCTCCCGACAGGACAGCGCCTGAAGCTCAGAAATACGGCGAGCAGAGGAAATAGAGACAGAAAGACAGCTCTTTAGAGTAAGATCCTGAGCGTAGCAATGGCGAAGAGGCTCGAAGGGAGCCGCACAGAGAGCACGAAGGACTAGGTTGAAGACTCCACGACGGAAAACTTGGCCCGAGAGGGGGGGCGGAGGTGTCGAACGCCCCCTCAGGAAACGAATCACGTCAGGGTGAGCTGCTAAGGCATGACCGTCCACCCGACCCGGAGAGAGCCGAGTGCAGAGACTTGAACGCATAGAGAACTGAAGGAGAGGCCCCTAGAAGAGACCCTTCTGAAGAAAAGAAAGAATCAAAGGAATCGAGGCGGAGCGCGCAGGGACACCCGCCTCCATACACGCAGACTCAAAAACTTTCCAGATGCGCACATAGGCCAGAGAAGTCGACTGCTTCTGGGCTCGCAGCAGGGTGGAGATGACCTCCTCCCTATAACCTTTGCGCCTCCGGCGATGCCGTTCAAAAGCCAGGCCGCAAGACAGAAGCGATCGGCCTGGTCGAAATATACGGCCCCTGCTGGATGAGACGAGGAAGATGACCGAGGCGCAGGGGCCCGTCCACCGCTAGATTGATGAGATCCGCGAACCACGGCCTTCGCGGCCACTCGGGAGCGACGAGAATCACCGGTCCCCGGTGGAGCTCGATTCTCCTGAGAACTTTCCCCACCAGTGGCCACGGGGGAAACACGTACAGAAGGACGTCCGCTGGCCAAGGTAGAGCCAGAGCATCCACGCCCTCTGCGCCGTGCTCCCTCCAGCGGCTGAAGAACCGATTGGCCTTGGCATTGCGCAGAGTCGCCATGAGGTCGAGGTGAGGAGGACCCCACCTGTCCACTATCAGAGCCATGGCCGCGTCCGAGAGCTCCCACTCTCCCGGATCGAGCGACTGCCGGCTGAGGAAGTCGGCTTGAACATTGTCTTTTCCGGCGATGTGAGAAGCCGCAAGGCACTGTAGGTGACGCTCCGCCCAAGCGAGGAGACGGCTGGCTTCTAAGGCTACCAGGGGACTGCGAGTGCCCCCTTGGCGATTGATGTAGGCGACTGTGGTGGAGTTGTCGGACAGGACTCGTACCCTTGCCGCGGATCAGGGGAAGGAACTCCTGAAGAGCCAGGCGGACCGCCAAAGTTTCCAGTCGATTGATGTGCCAGCGCGACTGAGTCTGCGACCATGTCCCTGGGTGGACTGAGAAAGGCAGACCGCACCCCAGCCCAACAGGCTGGCGTCCGTGGTCACTATCGTCCACTGTGGAGCTTGAAGAGGCATCCCTTGCAGAAGATGAGGAAGAGACAGCCACCACTGTAATTCGTCGGCAGTAGATTCCAAGAACGGAAGGACTACGTGGAACTGCTCCGACACTGGCTGCCAACGGGACAGCAAAGCTTTCTGTAACGGATGCATATGAGCAAAAGCCCAGGGGACAAGGTCGATGGTAGAAGCCATGGATCCCAGGACTTGGAGATAATCCCAGGCTGTCGGGGAAGGTAGGGCAATCAAAGTCTGGACCTGATCGATCAGCTTGAGGGCTCGCGCCCGAGGTAAGAAAACCTTGCCTACTCGGGTCGAAGTGGGCTCCCAGAAATTCCAACTCCTGGGAGGGCTGAAGCTTGCTCTTGGAAAAGTTCACTATCCACCCGAGAGAGGCAAGGAGCTCCAAGACGCGATCCACCGCCCGCCGGCAAGAGGTCTCCGACTTGGCCCTGATGAGCCAATCGTCCAGATAGGGATGGACGAGAATCCCCTCCCGGCGCAAGGCCCGCTACTACTACCATGACCTTCGTGAAGGTGCGAGGAGCGGTCGCGAGGCCGAAGGGGAGAGCTCGAAACTGGAAGTCCTGGTTGAGAATGTGGAATCGGAGATACTTCTGATAGTCGCGGTGAATGGGAATATGAAAATAAGCTTCTGCGAGATCGAGGGAAGCAAGGAACTCTCCGGGGCGGACCGCCGCAATGACCGCCCGCAGGGTTTCCATGCGGAAGTGGGGGATCTTGAGAGCCCGATTGACCCTCTTGAGGTCCAATTGGGCGGAAGGACCCGTCCTTTTTGGGCACGGTGAAGTAAATAGAATACTGGCTGGCGCCAATTTCCCTTTCCGGGACTGGGACCACCGCTCCCAGATCCAGAAGCTTGGAGAGAGTCTGGACCACCGCGTCCCTCTTGGCCCGGCCGCAAGGCGAGAAAAGAAAGAGATCTGGAAGTTCCCTGACGAGGTCGAAAGCGTACCCGTCTCTGATAATGTCGAGGACCCACTGATCTGACGTGATCTTGACCCATTCCTCGAAGAACAGGGAGAGGAATCCGCCGAGGTAAGGAACCGAGGAATGGGTCGGCTGAACTTCATTGCGTGGCAGGTTTACCGGTGGCACGCAAGGGCTGGCCCTCGCGAAAGGGCCGTCTGCCACGAAAGGACTGTGACCAGGACTGCGCACGAGAAGACCCCCTCGCAGAACCGCCCCGCCCCCGAGGAGCGAAGCGACGCTGGCCCCTGAAGCGAGAGCGAGAGGCCGCGAAGGATCGGGAAGACTTAGGGCGGTCCTCTGGGAGCTTATGGACCTTGTTGTCAGCCAAGGAGTCCATAAGCTTCTCAGATCCTCGCCAAAGAGCATCTTACCTTTGAAGGGCAGCGTGCCCAGCCGGTCTTCGAGGACTGATCAGCCGACCAGTGGCGTAGCCAAAGGAGCCTCCGGGCCGCCACTGCCGAAACCATCGCCTTCGCCTGGACACGGACCAGATCGTAGAGGGCATCCGATACGTAAGCGGTTACTGCCTCCAGACGTTCGGCTTGTTCTGCCTCACCTGGCGGAAGCTCCCGGGCGCAGAGTAACTGTTGGACCCACTGGAGGCCCGCTCGCATCATGAGACTGCTACAGCAAGACGCCCGGACCCCGGGCCAGAACGTCGAAGATGCGCTTCAGGTGAGCCTCCAGCTTACGATCTTGTGAATCCTTCAAGGCCGTGGAACCTTCCACCGGAATCGTGGTGTGCTTGGCCACTGCAGAAACATAAGAATCCACCGATGGATATCGCAACAGCTCCAAGCCCTCCTCCGGGAGGGGATAGAGCTTATCCATCGCACGCCCAACCCGAAGCGCACCCTCAGGAGCCTCCCATTCCCGCAGGATAAGGAGCTTAAGCATGGGGTGGAAGGGAAAGGCCGAGGCCGGAGCCCAGAGCCCTCCCAGAACCGGGTTCATATCCTTAGGGAGGGAGGCCATAAGATTATCCACGGAGGGACTCTCCAGACCCAGCTCCTGCAAAACAAAAGGGAGGAGGGGCTCTAATTCCTCCTTACGAAAAAGACGGAGGGCTCTAGGGTCATCCCCCTCTAGGGGGGGGCATCCGCCGAATCCGAGGAAGCAGCGGGGTCCGAGGACACGGGAGACACCGGGGGGGGGGGGCACCCCCGGGACCACCTGCACCCGAACTGGTCCCTGGGGCTCCGCGGCCGGTCCAGTGGTCAACGGCGCTGAACGAGGGATTTTTGGCGGGGGGGGGCAAAGGGGGGGGCTTTCGTCCAGCTCATGCAGGCTAGCTAGATAAGATTTGTTCATGAGGAGGACGAATCCACTGAAAAAGGGACCCTGGATTTTGGCGGGGGGGGGGGCGAGGGAAGGTCAGGACCCCCCCCCCTCCTGGGCACCCGCGGGGGCCAAATCAGGGGTTAAATCAAAAAAATCTGGCCCCCCAGCCCCAGGGGGCACTGAAATCGGCCCCAATGAAAAATCCAAGATGGCGGCCGTTCCTGGGCTACTGCCGACCCGGGAAAGGTCTAGCCATGGCCGGGAGGAGTGGATCCCCGGGCTAAATTTGCTTGTCCTGCCAAGGAGGGACCTTCCCACCCGGCAGGCAAGCAGTGAAGAGGCCCTGCCGCGAAAACGCGAAGAGGGCAGCCCACAAGAAAGGCAGGCTGCCAGCCAGGACATAGCTAAAGCCGCGGCTGGAAGAAAAAAAAGCTGAAAAAAAAAAGCTTGATTGACAGCCTGCACAGCAGGAGAGAGCAGGCGGGAAACCGCTGCCTTTTGCTTCTCTGGCTGCCGGTTCTAGCCCCTACTCTGACCAGAAAAAAATAAAAAAGCTGGTCAACTGCTGCAAATAAGTTAGAGGTAGGTACCTGCAACTTATTGAAAGTTTGAAACTTTTAAACTCCTTTTTTTTTTTTTTTTTTTAAACTGAGCGCAGCAGCGGTTAAAAAACCCTCTCGGCAGCCAAAGGGGAACGAGGCCCGGAGAGCGTCGGTCCCCACACCTGGAAGCGTCCACAGACTCAGGACTATGCAGGGAACCCCTTCCTGCAAAAGGGGCAAAGACCCCCTGGCCGGGCAAGAGCTGGGAGACGAACCTCTCCCCACACAAAACAGTAAAAGCACTAAAAGAAGGCAAAATTTCCTTCATAGATTTTTTCTCTTTGTTTCTAAACACAAGCGGGAATCAAAAGAACTACTTGCTGTGAGCTGAAAGAAAAGAAGAAGAGGCTGACTAGCCTACAGCAGAGACCCAAGGGGAGATGCTGCACCTGCTGGAGACAGACGAATACTGAAGGGGTAGAGGATAGGCTCTGTCCTGATATAGGGCATCCTTCAAGTTTTAGTCTGTCTCCACCTGCTGGAAGGAGGCTCAAACCACTGTCTGGACTGATCCGGGTACGTACAGGAAAGTAATATTTTTATGACAAACCTTTTACATTCTTTGGTGGTCCTACATTCTTATCACGGACCTGTCGTCTTTGGGTCTAAGGTTTCCAGGTCTCTCTTGAAGAAACCTCTGGCCCAAGGTGCTGAAGCCAGTGACTCTGTTTTATCAAGGGCCTGAGTTTTCCTGGCCGGCCTGTGACCCATTTCAATACAAAAAAATAACACAAGTAGTAAAATGTTAAGACGTTTATTGAACTTCAAAAGTTACTGCACAACATGCAAGGCTGCACAAAAAATTAGCTATGAAAAGTCCACAAATTCAATCAATAAGTCCCATATAATTGAGAATCATTTCAAGATGTATGACTACAGAATGGCAAAGTGAATGAAGCATCCCCATTTGAAGAAGAGTTGATGATCTACCATTTTCAGCAAAACAGCTAGCAATTAGCACTAAATATGCACTTGCCTTGGCATGCTGGCCGACAGAAGAGAGGAGAGAAGACTAGTGTCAGTTGGTGGGGACGAGCAATAGCAGAAATAAATGCTTTTCCCATTTTTTCCAAATGGGAAAAGCATCAGTCATAAGGAAGAGCTGAAGTGAAACCAGCATTTCTTGCAAACAGCAAGCGACAAACTCTAGTTGATGCACACACCTGAAAAAAAAGGAAAACTAAAATTAAGAAATGTAAATTAGGAACAGACATTAACCGTCCAGCGCCCATCGTGAAACCAGCAAGAATAGTGCATAAATACTCACAGAAGGAGAGGAGACTAGCATTGGTGGTAGGGCAAGTAATGGCAGAACTGAAGCATCCAAGTGAGAGAATCATCAGCGTCAGAACAGCAGGAACAGATCACGTTCTCCTTCCAGTCCAGCCGCAAAGGAAGGACCAGCAAAAATGTGAAAAAAAAACCCCATGAGATGAAAGTGAGTATGGGCATTAGATGGCAACCCTAGAAATTACAACATACAGAAATGCAGAAATGCAGAAATGCAGAAAATGATTCAGACCACTTCACTTTTTCCACATTTTGTTACATTACAGACTTATTCTAAAATGGATGATTTTTTTCTCTCCTCAATCTACACATAATACCCCATAATGACAAAGCATAATCAAGTTTGTAGAAATTTTTGAAAATTAATTAAAAAAATGAAATCTCACAATTACATAAGTATTCGACTCTTTGCTATGAAACAAAGTTGAGCTCAGGTGCATCCTGTTTCCATGGATCATCCGTGAGATGTTTCTCCAATTTGATTGGAGTTCACCTGTGGTAAATTCAATTGATAGACATGATTTGAAAGCCACACTATATTTATTTATTTATTTATAGGGTTTTATATACCGTATCAGTAGAGCCATCATAACGGTTTGCAAATCTGCAATTATCATCCAACATATGCAATTATCTTACAATCAAATGGAGTTAACATAGTAGTTGGGAAACAGTAGGGTTTTGTGAACAATCAACATATTTTTCTTAGTCGTTAAACAACAGAATATTGCAGAGAACATTTTCAAAGAACTTAACGGATCAAGGGAGTGAGCAGGAGGGGTAGAAAGGAGGGTACATCAGGAGAGCATTGGAAGGAGGAGGATTCTGCTTGCGAGTTCTGTTGAGCGCTGGGATGATAATGTGTCAGATAGTTTAGAATAGAGTTTGCGGAATAAAATGTTTTAGGTCTTTTTAAATGTATTTTGGATGTGCCGGGGTCCTCAGTTCATGGGTAGGGTGTTCCAAGTTTTTGAGGGAAGCAAATGGAAAATGCTCTCTCTCGCGTAGTTGAAAGAGGAGCGTCTCTTAAGGTGGGGATGTTTAGGAATCCTGTTTGTTTGATCCCACAGTGACAGTGCATGTCAGAGCAAAATCAAAGCCATGAGATCCAAAGGAATTCTCTGTAGACCTCCGGGACAGATCTGTGTCGATGCACAGATCTGGGGAAGGATACAAAAATACTACTGCAGCATTGAAGGTCCCAAAGAACAGTGGCCTCCATCATTCTTAAATGGAAGACGTTTGGAACTATCAGGACTCTTCCTAAAGCTGGCCGCCCAGCCAAACTGATCAACTGAGGGGAGAAGGGCCTTGGTCAGGGAAATAACCAAGAATCTCTGGAGCACTCCATCAATTAGGCCTTTATGGTAAAGTGGCTAGACAGAAGCCACTATTCAGTAAAAGGCACATGACAGCCTGCTTGGAATTTGCAAAAGGCACTTAAAGGACTCTCAGAGCACGAGAAACAAGATTCTCTCGCCTGAATGCCAAGCGTCGTGCTGGGAGGAAACCAGGCACCAGATATTACCTAGCAAATACCATGCTTTGGTGAAGAATGGTGGTGGGCAGCACGTTTTTCAGCTGAAGGAAACTGGGAGACTAGTTTAGGATCTAGAGAAAGATGAACGGAGCAAAGTACATAGAAATCCTTGATGAAAACCTGCTCCATAGCTCTCTGCTTCAACGGCAGGGAGAAGAAAAACTGATACTTCACGCATATCCAGCATAGCTCTCTGCTTCAACGGCAGGGGAGAAGAAAAACTGATACTTCACGCATATCCAGCATAGCTCTCTGCTTCAACGGCAGGGGAGAAGAAAAACTGATACTACACGCATATCCAGCATAGCTCCCTGCTTCAACGGCAGGGGAGAAGAAAACAACCAATAAGGGCTGAATACATAGTCTGGGTAAAACAAATAAGCATGGGTGCAGCTTGCTTATTGCGGCGGCTACTACCCCTAACTAATCAAGCTTGATATTTCACTTGGATGCAGCTCCATCACTGCTCTCTACATTAATGGTGGTGGTGGAAGGGAAATAGAACCGAAGAGCTAAGAGAAACAGATAAGTATGAGAAAAAATGTGTGAAGCTTGCTGGGCAGACTGGATGGGCCATTTGGTCTTCTTCTGCCGTCATTTCTATGTTTCTTTATGTTCTGGACCTCAAATTGGGGTGATGATTCAACTTCCAACAGGACAATGACCCTAAGCATACAGCCAAGACAACGCAGGAGTGGCTTTGGGACAAGTCTGTGAATGCCCTTGAGTGGCCCAGTCAGAGCCTGGACTTTAACCCAAACATATCTGGAGAGACCTGAAAATAGCTGTGCATCAACGCTCCCCATCCAACCTGACAGAGCTTAAGAGGATCTGCAGAGAAGAATGGGCGAAAATCCCAAATCCAGGTGTGCCAAGATTGCAGTGTCATACCTAAGACCTCCTGAGGCTGTAATCGCTGCAAAAGGTGCCTCAACAAATTACTGAGTAAAGGGTATGAATTTATTATTATTTTTTTAATTCTGCACACATTCCTACAAACCTGATTTCTCTCTTGTTATGGGTATTGCGTATACATTGAGGGGGGAAAAAATACATATCCATTTTAGAATAAAGCTGAAACATAACAAAATGTGGAAAAAGTGAAGGGATCTGAATAATTTCTGAATGCACTGTAGAGTAGAGATGACAGCATTCATAGCATGCCCCAATTGAAAACAGATGGGCCAGGAAGACATATGCAAGTAATACTTACCCTGCTCGGCTTCAGCAAGCACAGTAGCAGAAGCACCATTCCCAGCAGCAGGTACAAAGAACCTTAAGGGAAAGGTAAAAGGGAGAAAAAAAATAGAACTAAAAGCATTTACCAACAGCGTCACAGCAACCTGTGTGTTTTGAATAGCAGGTCCAAAGCTTTGGAATTCTCTGCCCGAGATGTTATGGGTGATACCAGATAGGAAGAGATTTAAATGTGAACTAAAAACATGGCTATTTAAAAATGCCTACAGCCTAAATTTAAAAATATCAGAATATAAATAACTACAACAAGATAGATGAAAGCATGAAGAATAAAACAAAATGAGTGAACATAAGTATGTTAAAACAATGTACAAACTATCATGTGATATTTGTTATATTACCTTAAGCATTAACTGCCTTAAATCTTAGATCTTTAGTAAGAAATTTAATATGTATTGAAATATCTCAGTTGATTCAAGATATGTTAATCACTGCTCATTAACACCGTCTACAGAAGTAGTCAAAACTTGTTGATTAATAATTATGAATGTTACTTGTGTAAACCATTGGGATTATATGGAACGATGGTATATAAAATGTCCAAATAAATAAATAAATCACACATATATACATAGAAAAAAAATCCTTCTGGGTAAACAAATAAGTTTGGGAGTAGCTTGCTTATTGCGGTGGTTCCTACCCCTAACAAATTAAGCCTGATACTTCACTTTGAATGCATATGCAGCACAGCTCACTGCTTCAACGGCAGGGGGGAATGAAGATATAGGATTTACATCCAGACAACATCTAACAAGGCATTGATCTGAGCAGTATGAGTATACAAACATTGGGGTAACTTGCTCGATACGACGGTCACTACCCTCAAACACTAAGTCTTCTTCACTGTGATGCAGCTCCAACACTGCTCTCTGCACCAATGACGGGGTGGAAGGAAATTAGAATCAAAAAGTTACCAATAAGGGCCCTGAACTCAGCGGTCAGAGTAACAGATAAGTATGAGAAAATAAGTGTGAAAGCTTGCTGGGCAGACTGGATGGACCTATTGGTCTTCTTCTGCCGTCATTTCTCTGTTTCTACTATAGACTGATTCAAGTGGAAGTCAGTAACCACCTTTGGAAGGAATTTAGGGTGAGTACGTAGGACTACTCGATCATGTAGGAACCTGGTATAGGATGAGTATGTGACAAGTGCTTGTAACTCACTAACCCTGCGAGCAGATGTAATGGCTACTAGGAAGAGAACTTTCCATGTAAGAAATTTAACATTGCAGGAGTGCAAAGGGTCAAACGGGGAGCGCATGAGCCTTGTAAGTACTACATTTAGGTCACATTCAGTGACTGGTGGCCTTAGAGGGGACTTAAGTTGTAATAGGCCCCTCATGAACCTACTCACAAAGGGTTGCGCTGTTACCAGGGCATCCCCAATTCCTTTGTGGTACGTTGAGATGGCACTCAGGTATACCCTCACTGAAGAAGTCTGGAGAACAGAATTTGAAAGGTGACAAAGATAGCCTAATAGAGATGGAGTAGGACAGGAAAAAGGGTCAATACCTTTTTGCGTGCATCATATGGTAAATCTATTCCACTTAGGAAGGCTTTTCGTGAGGCTACAAGCACTTGAGACACATTAGTTGAAAGGTTTGAGCGGTTGCAGGATCAAGCTTTCAACACCCAGGCTATGAGGGACAGGGTCCGAAGGTTTGGATGGCATAACATGCCTTGGTTCTGAATTATGAGAGTGGGCGCTGTGCCCAGGCGAATAGGTTGTCTAATGGAGAGATGGAGGGGAAGCATGGAAAACCATACTTATCGAGGCCAATATGAGGCTATGAGTATCATTAACCCTTTGTCGTGTTGTAGCTTCATGAGGGTTTTGGCTATCAGCGGTATCGGGGATACGCGTATAGGAAGCCTGTGTTCCAGGGTCGAGCGAAGGTGTCCATGGCTAACTTGTTTGGTTGTCTGTGCAGGGAGCAGAATCTGTCCACTTTGTGATTCAGTTTGGATGCAAAGAGGTCTATTGTTGGTTGACTCCAGCGTTGGAAGATTCTGGTCGTTACCCACAGGATCCAGAGACCACTCGTGGGATGGAACTGTCGGCTGAAGCGATCTGCCACCACGTTGTGCATGCCTGCCAGATAAGTGGCCCGTAGATACTGTTGCGTCCTGTCTCAGACTGCTTCGCTTCACCTTGTTCTCGGCTCCTCCCGCTTACCTTGGGAAAATGGCTACCGCCACGTCTGCAAGCCGCCCTCTCCAGTGTCCCCGGTACAGCTATGGCGCTACCTCCCGCCATGTTCCTCCCAAGGGCCTACTAGGATGCACGCGCAAGCTACCCATGTCTTTATTCCAGCATTGGCACGAACCTCAGGGGTGTCCCCCTCAAGTGACGTCATGCCTTCAGGGTATTTAGCCTGCCCAGATTTGCTAGCTAATCGAGTTAGCAACAGATTGGTCTCGGCCGGTCTAAGCTACTCTGCCACTTCCGTACTACCGCTGGAAGCTCTCCCTCTGCCCTTCAGGGTATTGACTAACTTGGATACCCACTCCTCGGGGGCCCTCTGCTTTATTTCAGGTGCCTTACTGGGATCAGGTACTCGCTTCTCGAGGGCCTGCTCTCCCAGCCTCGGTGCCAGTACCATCTACTTCAGCCTGGTGGAATCGCCAACCTACAGCTACCATCTGGTGAGTAATCTAACTCTCAGTCTGTCTCATCTACAGCATTGCCTTGGGAAATCTACACCAGAATCCCCTATACCACCGTGGTGAGACGGGTTCCCTCTGCCGAGGGTCCCGGGACTGTTACCTCTGGATCACCTCACTACTGCCACCTCTGGTGGTACACCTCAAGCTGTATAATAAAAGAGCTAAAATCTGTGTTTGTGCGCTCTGAGTCTAGCCCAGTACTGTGGCACCCCACGGGGCCCCTCCCCGTGGTCATCTGCCACAGTACCCAAGAATCCACCCAAACACCGCTAAACCATAACAGATACATGGAGTGTGCAAGGGCCCAGTCCCAGATCTGCACGGCTTCTTGGCAGAGGAGTTAAGAGCCTGTGTCTCCCTGCTTGTTCAAATATCATATTGCAACTGTGTCTGTTTGTATGAGAACAGTCTTGCATGAAAGGAAGTCCTTGAACGCATATAGAGTATAACATATAGCTCAAAGCTCTAGGAAGTTGATCTGAAACGTTGCTTCGAGCTGTGTCCAAGTACCTTGGGTTTGAAGATTGTTCACATGAGCTCCCCAATCTAAGATGGATGCATCTGTGGTCAAAGTTATCTGTGGAATTGGCTGCTGAAAAGGTAGACCTGTTAGCAAGTTGACTTTGTTCGTCCACCAGAGAAGGGATAAACGTAACTGGTGGGTTACTTGAATCTGGAATGACAGTGGCTGAATGGCTTGGAGCCATTGAGATTTCAAAATCCATTGAGTTATTCTCATTGCCAGTCTGGCCATAGGAGTGATGTGGACCGTGGAAGCCATGTGTCCCAGCAACTTTAAGAATTGATTGGCTGAGGCTGTTTTCTTTGTGCGCAGAGATACAGCTAGTCTGGAGAGTGTGTCTGCACGGTCGGTGGGCAGGAAGGCCTTTGCCACTGTGGTGTCCAAATCTGCTCTGAGGAAAGTCGGGAGGTGAGATGGAGTCAGTTGGGATTTTTGGTAGTTGATGAGAAATCTCAGAGAGTGTAGCAGATTGAAAGTGAGCTTGAGAGCATCGCGAGCTCCTTGCTTTGATTGGCTTTTGATGAGCCAGTCATCCAGGAAAGGAAAGACATGTATGCTTTTTTTGCATAGATGGGCCTCAGCCACTGCTAGGCACTTTGTAAATACACGGGGTGCCGAGGCAAGACAGAAAGGCAGGACCCGGTACTGAAAGTGATGATGTCCCACTAGGAAACGCAGGTACTTGCGGTGATATGGGGATATTGGATTGTGAGGGTAAGCGTTTTGAAGATCCAGAGAACAGAGCCAATCTCTTTTTTGCAGAAGGGGAAACATGGTGCCCAAGAACACCATCCTGAATTTTTCTTTTCATAAAAATTTGTTGAGATTGTCGAGGTCTAAGATGGGGCGGAGGCCACCTGATTTCTTTGGAATGAGAAAATAACGGGAGTAGAACCCTCTGCCCTGCTGTGCTCGAGGGATAGATTCTACGGCCCTGGTGCCCAGAAGGGTGGACAGTTCTGACTCTAGAAAACCTGTGTGACCTTCTTGCATCCACAGAGGACTGGGTGGTAAGTCCGGGGGTACCATGAGGAAGTTTAGATGGTATCCCTGGGATATGATGGATATAACCCATTGGTCTGTGGTTATGTTGAGCCAATTGGTGATGAAGTGGCGAATTCAACCTCCTACTGGCAAATCTGATTTTGGATTTATGGAGCGACTGCTGTTCTCTGGATAAGCTTCAAAATCCAGAGGCCTAGCCTGTTTGTGGTGGTGGCTGAGGCCTGGATGTTTTGGGCTGTCAAGGATCTGAATTCTGAGATGGTCTAGTTGGCCTCACGCGAGATGCAGGTGGGTATCTGCGTGGGCGATAAAATTGTTTTCTAGGGGCCCTTCTAGTGGATCTTCTTGCAGAAGAAGGGGCCTCGGTAATCACTGTGGATAATTGCCCCAGGGTCTCATTATGGTCTTTTATTTGAGCCACTGCATCTTGTATCTTGTCGCCGAATAGGTTTTCACCAGTACATGGCAAATCGGCGAGTTTGTCTTGGACTTCAGGGCTCAAGTCAGAGACTTTTAACCAGGTCCACCTCCTGGCGCTGATTCCTGTCGCTGACATGCGAGAAGCTGTTTCAAAGAAGTTGTATGTAGCACGAACCTCATGTTTGCCAACCTCAAGGTCTTTATGTAGTATGGCATTGAGACTATCTTGTTGCTGTTGGGGGAAGAGAGTCTGCTATTCCCTGAACCTACTTCCAGAGATTTCTTTGATACTGTCATGTAAAGTTGGAATGCAGCTATGCGTGACACTAGCATAAAACCTTGAAACATCTTGCGACCTAAGATATCAAAAAATTTTTGGTCCTTGCCAGGAGGTGTTGAAGAGTGTGGTCGCAGTCTTCTGGCCTTCTTTCATGCAGATTCAACTACCACTGACTGATGGGGCAGTTGTGGTTTTTTTGAAACCAGGAATATGTTGGACAAGATAAGTTGCATCTGTCCTCGTATTCACAGGCTGAACAGCACAAGGATGCTCCCAAAGACGATGTTGCAGATCTACTAGCACTTCGTGTACTGGTATAGCCATCACTTCTTTTGGTGCATCCAAAAATTGGAGAACCTCTAATGTTTTGTAGCATGTATCCTCCTCTGTAATAAGTTCAAAGGGAATTGTCTCTGACATTTCCCTAATAAAGTTGGCAAAGGAGATATCCTCTGGGGGAGATTTTCTCCTTTCTTCTGGAGGAGATGTTCTGATAAGATATCCTCCATGGATGTGTCTGTATCAACATCTTCCCATGTATCAGAAAGGTTCTCTTGTCAAGATCCTGAAGGAGGGAAGAAGATCGGTACGGTAGGATGGGTTGGCACCGATGGATCCTTTGATGGAAGATGCAGTGGCACCGATGCGGGTTTCGGCGGCACCGGAGGCATCGATGGAAAACGAGGGCCTCTCGGTCCCGAGAGCCCTGATGGACCAGGCATCGGTCCAGGCATCAGTGACAGAGGAATGGAATCCGTACCTTCGTCATCTGAGGACCCCGGAATGGGAATCTGAGATTTCAGAGGCTTTGCAGGTTACTTTGCATCAGTGGCCCGGGTTGTGTTGGAAGGGCACAGATGAGCATATCCAGCCTGGTTAGCAATGGTGCAAATATAGATGGCTCCGGTGTCGGTATGGGGGCCGGCATTGATGGTTGTAGGTCTTGGAGAGCATTAAGCACTGCCTGGCAGATGAATCTGTCCAGTTCCTCCCTGAAAGCTGATGCAGATATCGCAGCTACAGGGGGTGGCAAGCTAGGCGCTTCTGGCACCTCCACAGGGACTTGTGGGGGGCTCAGTACCTGGCACCGATATTGGTGGGGATCGCCTTGGTTTTGAGTGGAGAGGGTGTTAGAGGCTCCTCTACCCGTGTCTTCTTCGCAAGCAGCTCTATAGCCATCGAGGCCGATGCGGGGTCGGTGCCAGCACCAGGAGTCGACTTGCGTCAGTGCCGGTGCTTCCTTTGGTGCTCGGTCTGGTCTTTCCCCAGCACAGAGGTAGATGATGTGGATGCCTTAGACTGAGTCGGTGACAGACTGTCACCGCTGCCCTGGTGCTCCTGGCGAGGTTTGATGACTAGTTTCTTCGATGGTCCTGCCAGTGATGATTGGGTGGACGTCGATGGAGTCAACTTGATTTTGAACAGAGTCTCCATCTTGTCAAAACGAGGCTGCCAACCCTTCCGAGTCATCTGAGCACAACTTGGGCAGTGAGACACGTCATGTGATGAGCCAAGGCACAGCACACAGACATAATGTGGGTCGGTAATCGACGTGGTTCTGGGGCACTCTGGACATTTTCGGAAACCTGTTGCCATAATGGTAAAGGTTGAGGCCCAAAAACTGTCGATGGCCTGTGGACACCGAAAAAGGTGGGAGTGGGACCAGACAGGGAATAGTGAACTTACTCACCGAACGATGGAAAAATGGTATCACAATGGGAGACCCCTATGAGGCAATCTTTCTTGAAGTAAAATATTAACTTTTTCCGTGAGGAAAATTGTGTGATAAATTCTCACAGAGCCCCTAACCGCGAGGCAAACTACAGCACGGAAAAAAAGAGATTGAAGGGAGAACCCTGTGGCTGTAGGGATCATGGCATGCTGGGCATGATCAGTATGCCAGTCAAATGTTCTAGAAACTATGACAGTAAAGGTTTCCGTGATAGGGCTCCGTCCAGTGACGTCACCCATATGTGAGGACTACCATCCTACTTGTCCTGGGAGAATGGTGTGTCCAGGAAACCTGGTGGACACAGAAGAGGTCATCTTGGGTCTCATTTCAAAACCAGTTGAGAATTGAGAGAGTAATCAGTAGTCCAGAGTGTCAGGAATAGGAGAATAATGATTCAGCTTGGTGCATACTTTCCTAATGGATATGGCCTCCATCCATGGCTCCCATCTCTGCCTCTGTGTAGAGGGCTGTTGCATCTGTGTTTTCAGAGTTAAGAGAATGAGCTTGGCTCCTGGGGAAGCACAAGCCCAATCACAGGGTTAAGTGTCCTGTTCATATCCCATATAGATAAGTCAAGGCATAGTAGGACACCAATGTCTCTGGATGAAGCTCTAACAAGATCAGACAATTCATTGACTGCAGCAGTGCACTGCCTCACAGATTTTCTGGACTCCTTAAAAGCTGGCCCACTTTTCTTCATGTGTTCCATTCACCCACCAACACACTGCCCTTGATGAGTTCCTCCTTTGCAATCAATTCTGCTGCAAGCTGGTCTCTGACTACTATGGTGGTGAATGGTTCTTCTGTTGGTGGGACAATGTACAGTGTACAGTGGCACCCAGAGATTGCCAGTGTACAGTGGCACCCAGAGAACTGCCACCCACACCGATGCCTGGCGTACTATTCTGGATGACTGTCTGAGATGCGTCTGGCTATGGGGACAGTTCAATTGTCCGACTGTTATCCTCTGTTTCGAGTGGCAGCACCTTGCTTGCCAGCTGCTGTCAGTGGGTTTATTTAAAATTTCTTGTGGTCCACCTATCTCAGCTAAAAGCCATCCTGAGCGAATAAGATAAAATCAACAGCAAATAATGAAAATACAAAACAAACCATAATACATACCACTATCAATAAAAAATGATAAACATTTAACAATACATTATAAGATTAAACAGCTAGTCTAAAATAATTATGAAAAAGATTTTAAATCCAGTGTCCCCGCAGATCTGTAGGCATATTGTTACAAAAAGTAGGACCAATTAGAAAATAAAAATGTGCTTTCTACTGGAACATAATCTAGCCTCTTTCACAAAGGGAACTTTAAGCAAGTTCTGTCCAGGAGTCTGCAGAGACCTTTCAGGGGTATAAAAACACAGGATATATTTTAAATGCTGCAGCTGACCCAAATGTACAGCCTTGAACACCAAAACCAAAATCTTAAACATGACCCTATAAAAACCAGACCCATGTGTTCATGGTGGGGAACCTCAACAATCAAACAAGCTGCAGCATTCTGGATCAATTGCAGCACCTGTAGGTAGGCTTTAGGCAGGCCAACAAACAGAGTTGCAATAATCCAGAGAGGCAATTATAAATGCCTGAAGAACAGATCCAAAATGTTGTATTGGTAGTACATACTTCAGCCTTCTTAAACAAAGGGACTGATTTACTAAGAATTTTCTCCTATTCTCTATAGGAAAAATACTTTGTAAATGAGGCCCAAAGCTCATAGAAGTCAGATTTCAAAAGAGATCTGAAACTTTAAAGATAATTGAGAATCAAATATAAATTCTAAATCACACATACAGGTAACATAAGATATAGAAACCCCAGCAATCAAATCAACACAATGGGTCAAGTAAACTGTGTAGAATGACAACAGATCATTAAAGCTTCTGATTTGGAAACGTTCAACGAAAGACAGTTGTTTCTGAGCCAGATGTTAACATTTTCAAGACAACTAGATAATTTAATTACCAATGAAACATCATTCATGACTGGACAAACGATCGGAATATCATCAGCATATATCGAGCTCCATGCCCCACTTAGTGAAAACCTCACACAGAGGTTGCAAATAGATATTAAATATCGCGAAAAGGGCTGACCCTTGGGGAGCATCAGCAGTTAAAGACCGACATGAAGAGGAACGCCCACTAATGACCTATTGTGTACAATGGGTTAAAAAATCCTGGAACCAATTCAGTACAGATCCAGCTATATCAATCTCAGCCAGTCTATTTAATAAAAGTATAAGTTCAATCATGTCAAAGGCCAATAAGATGACAAAACAAAGCATGTCACATGACACCTGTCCAAATAAAGAAAATACTCAGACACAAGTGCAGTTTCCATGCTTTGATTTTTTTCGAAAGCTAGCTTGATAATTGTTCAAAACCTGATCTTTGTCCAAAAATTCACAAAACTGGGTCAGTGCATCCTTGTCAACAAACTTACTCAATACTGACAACTTAGAGACTGGATGATTGGTTGTGTTGCTGTTACCATGAGAGGTGGATCCTGGGGTTATAACCCCCGTAATGCTGATTGGTTCCTTTCTACTGTGCCCTCTCTGTAGCAGGCCCCTCTGTCTCCATCAGCTGACGAGCACTGGAAAAAACAATTTAAAAAAAACATTAGCTCCAAGTATCAATAAACTATTACATCCTACTGGCCCCCTCCGCTCTCTTCCCAACAGAGATATATTACTCACCATACTCACCTCCTCCAGGGAACTCTTCAGCAGGATTCTGTTGGAGTATTCTGGCACTCCTGCTGAAGAGTTCCCTGGACTAACTACTCCAGTGGCATCAGCTGTACATTGTATGATGTGCCTCCTCCCATCTGGCACTTGGAACTCACCATCAGTGCCATCTTTGTTTTGTCAGATGTTCTGGCATCCCATCAGTGATACTTCAGTTAAGTGTTCTGGTCATCAGATAGGCTGCTGACATCCTTGGCAATGGTTTTAAAGATCTTTCTTTTGATGTTTGAGGATGTCTTCTGACCAAACAGTATCAACGTAACAATTATTATCACCTCCATATTGATTCTTTATTTAAATTACTTCCTTTTTTTCCTTTTAACCCCCGCTTGTAAGGCTGCATAAATAACTTTTAGGTACTTTGAAGAAGAAAGTAGATAAGTTTATTTTGGAAAAAAGAAAAATAAAAAGGTCGGAGGAGGTTGGTTAATGATTATACTGGCAGAGCACATTACCGGGTGGTAGTGACAAAACGATAAGAAACCTTTCACTCCCTCCTTAAAAATGTTTTTGTGGTTTTATAATAACGTGTTTTAGATCAATTTGTATTAAAAGAAAAAATATCTCTCTCAAGTATTCACAGGGGTTAAAAGGAAAAAGAAGTAATTTAAATAAAAAATCAATAAGGAGGTGATAATAATTGTGTTACGTTGATACATGTGTGGATCTCTCCAAGAATATCTTTAGGGTATCGATTGGTTGGTTTCTGACCAAACAGAGCACTGTGCTTCTCAGAGACCTACTAGGTGTTCCTTCTCTTCCAAAGACAAGTGCACATCATGTTCACACCGCTTTTCCTCCAGCTGTTAGCTGCTGGATCCTGCCTGCATGTCACTCCTGGATGACTGGTGCCTTATCACTTCCTATTACCCCCTCCCCCTGCTCTGACATCTCCACCCACCTTCTTTTCTTCCCCCTCTATACTCTCCTACTTGTGCATGCCAATCTCCTCCTGTCCCATGTCATTTCCCTAGCTGCACTCCACCAACCCAGTTCCTATCCTCTCTGCCACCACTCACATGCCTGGCACACTCATTTGCTCCCTCACTCTCACACCCGCTATCATGCTCCATTCCCTTCACAGCCATGAATACCCACTCCAGTCTTTCAGGAACCTAAACACAAAAATACAGAATCACAGACCAAGAATGAGATGCACTTTAAAGATCTTTAACTTTATTAAAATGTATTTAATAAGATTTATTCAAGAACAGAGAAGAAAAGGATGCGAAACAGCAAGGCAGAAAAAAGAAACTCAAAGACACTAATCACAATGGAACAGCCACCACCACCAATTCCAGCACTAGAAAACCTGCAGTTCCTAGCTCATAGCTCTCCTAACACCACCCAGCACTGACAAAATGGTTCTGGAAAAAGATGCCTTTTGTATACCAGAAAGGAGGAGTGTCTAAGAAAAACTGATGGACACCACAGGACTACGTTGGTAACTTCTATAAACCAATAAAGAACACTGCAGCATTTTTCAAAAACTTAGTGACTTTTTATCACCACTTTTACTTCGGTTTAACTCTAGTTTTGGTGCACTTTTGATGCAGGGATTTTTAACACTGGTTCAATCTGCATACTATTAGTTTACTGCATCAAGCAGGGCTGTGCGTTTTTAATGCATGTGATAAGAAAATCAGCACTAAAATTTACTCCAGCTTTTGCAGGAATTTTATTACATCAGCCTGCACATCAAATTGTATGCAATAATCCATGTTGATCAAAATACTTACCTTCCAATCAGAATATTGCAGGTCTAGTTTTCCAGCTCAGCTCATTCTTAGCTTCCTCATAGCAAGGACTTCGTAGTCTAGCCAAAGCCAGACTCTTGGCCTTTCAAACTGTACTCTCTTACACAGCCAATATAGCAGGCATTTTTCAAAAGAGCCCACAGATACTTTTGTTTTGAACTTTGCATCATTTCTCAAAGGCACAGTACAAGAAAACTGCTTAGGAGAAAAGTACCCACACATATTACCTGCATTTTCTGCAGGTACTTTTTCCCTTCAAAATAAGTTTTGAAAATGCAAAAACTATACACATTTCTGCCTCCCCTGACCTTCACATTGTTTATCCTTGCCTGTAGAAAGGGTGGGCAATTTTTAGAGATTAAATTTGCCTGGGTAAATGGCTTATGAAAATTGCCCTCATGAAGATGTTGATACAAACAAATGAGTGATTATAAAGGTTAAAGTTAGAAGATATTAACTTGGCCCTATATAGTATTGGTGTAGAGGAGTAGCCTAATAGTTATAGCAGCACACAGAGCCAGGGAAGCCAGAGTTCAAATCCCACCAACGGTCTATGTTACTTTGTGTAAGTCACTTCACCCTCCATTGCCTCAGGTCTTGAATAAAATAAAAAAAAAATATTAAAAAAACAATTCTTGCAAGATAAATAAAGCAAAGTTGCTTACCTTAACAGGTGTTCTCCGAGGACAACAGGATGTTAGCCCTCACATATCGGATGGAGCCCGGCACAGAACTTTGATCTCAAAGAATCTAGAACTTTCAAACATGCCCTTGTGTAGCTGTAGTCATCACTCTGCCCCGTAGGCAGAGTCCCTCAGTCCATAATATAGCTAATACATGGAGAAACCAACTCCCAGGAGAGGCAGGTCAGTTTCGTGAGGACTAACATCCTGCTGTCCTCGGAGAACATTTGTTCCAGGGTAAGCAACTCTGCTTTCTCCATAGACAAGCAAGATGGTAGTCTTCACACATGGGTGAATCCCAAGCTATAGGCTGTCCGAACAGGACAAAGTGGGAAACCGCACCGTGCTGAAGGCACCACCTCTCTCCCTTTTGCCTGCAAGGCAGGAAACCCACAAAGGGGTCTAGGCAGGAAAAGAGTTGTGTTCTACAAAGAGAAAGCCATAGAAAAGCCTGACACACAAAACCCAGATGTGTAGCAGAGGCACCTAAGGCAAGGGAATGATGCGAGTGCCAGTAAGAATCATACTCTGCATCATGGAAAACATTAGATGGAGGCTTTCGAATTAGTAAACCCTGACGACAGTAGGTCTAGAACCTCTTGGATAGAGGAAAAACATCTAGAGATATAAACAAGAGAAGTAACTTTTGGACAGAGACCGCACAGTTTCCTTCGGTGTTATAAGACAATTGAAAAACCAAACGGGGTCAGAACTCCCCACAAAGAAACTGCAGTCCACTGACATCCGAAAGACAATGTCTCTGCAGAAGTGTGCCCATGTTTGGCTAATAGCCATAGTAGGCAGAAAACCCAAGCAAAGCTTGAAAGAATAGTCAGCAACAGCAGCAGGATCTGTGACAGACCCTATGGGCCAAAGCACCAGACATAGCTGACAAGCAGGACAGCATCAAGAGTTTCAGGGGATAAAAGGCAATCCCTGAATGAGATCGTTAGCCCAAACCCCCGAGCAGGGAAATACCTTAGGCCCGAAGCTCACCCACAGTGCACCCTGTCAAGGGCAGGGCTATTCAGGATACAGAGTCTACAGGATAATTCAGATGAGCAGGAAGACTCTTTTAGCAACCTAGTGAAGTGAGAAAAGCTAAAGGCAGTATTGGCCATAGCTTGGCGAAAGTATAGGGAAAAGTAGTGTATTTTTCCCTGCAGATATACACTAAGAAATACAACGAATGCCTTAGCTTTTCCTCCCCTCCGAATGACATTCCAACTGGAAGTCAGGAGTGAAGTACACAAGACGGCAGACTCCTGGACTGCCGAGGTGAGCACAAGTTGCTAGTTATATAACTCAACCCCAAGCGAATAGCTCACTGCCAATTCCACTAGGGAATGCCTCTGCGGCAGTAGAGGCATTCACGGAGCGGGATGCCAGTGGCCAGTAGTGTTCCACCTTCACGGAGCGGAAGGATGGAGGGCTGCTATCTCCCCAAAAATAAATAAATAAACAAACAAACAAAAAAACAAACAAAAAAATAAAAACAGGGGTGGGTAAGAGTATGGGGCAAGGGTGTGGCCTGCTTGTTACAGCGGTTGCTACCCCTAATTGAACTGGATGCCACTTGGATGCAGATACGGCGCTGCTCTCTATATTGGTGGTGGGGGTGGAGGGGAAATTAGGGGCTGGAGGGTACTGGAAGCCAATAGTAACAGGTGGGAGAGAGAAAAAGGGAAAAAAAATGGATAAAGTGCGTAGCTTGCTGGGCAGACTAGATGGGCCGTTTGGTCTTCTTCTGCCTTCATTTCTATGTTTCTATGAATTACCAACCGAAATAGAGCCCTTAGCCTACTTGGAACAGCTACTTGGAACAGCTGAAACAGACAGGGTTATCCCTAAAATGGGGAAGTAAAGCTTGCAAGCCACTGCAAACAAAGAGCAGCACCTTTGTTTCGGGGTCCCTCATCCTCCAATTCCCTCAGCCATGGATATAGCGATAGGTTGAAAGGCATATTCACCAGTTAGATGGATTAGAACCTCCTCACTGAGGTAGGGTTCTCTAAATGAGAGTGACTGGCAATAGTGGTCCTTATAAAAAAAAAATAAAATAAAACGCCCATTGAGCTCAATAGGTATCAAAGGTGACTCCTGGACAGGAGAAACCCCTAACCTACACTGGGGAGCTACTCTGGAAAGGCTCCTTCATGAAACAGACCTGCTGTGCCTTAGGACAACCAAAGGACAGCAATACCGTTCAACCAACTCTTGGATCCACGAGGAACAGAGAGCGACTGCCAGTCAGAAACAGCAACATGCCTTCTCTGGGAAACAGAGAATGAGGGACACCCTTTGCAGGGGTGGACAACTAGGCGACCAAAGGGGAACCCATAAGAGTTACCCTGGAATCCAGTCGAATCCCCCTTCTTTAAGGGACAGGGAAAGCAATGGGAATGGGAGCCTCCTGATCCCAAAAAAACTGTCAACTCTCCAGCTGAGAGACAATCACAGATCGCTGAGGTTTGGAAGCGATCAATCTACAACTGGCAGCTACCCTCAATTGGGGAAGGTCACCACAGTAATCAATGAAGGGGTCCCAGCAAAAATAGTAAGATGACAGTCACTGCTGTCCCCCGGCACTGGCTTACAAGGAGATGCACCAATTCAAAGAACTGAGGCTCCGGTTCAGCGATAAACCTTCCAGGGTCAGAGCCCCAGGGGCTTACCCACAAAGCGGATGTGGAACACGGAAGGGGTCAGAACACGTTCCTATTCTAAGGAAAAAGAAGACTCCCGACACTACCTTCCTGGTATCTACTCCCCTTAGACTAGGAATGCAGTCTTAGGTCAGTCCTGTGGCTGTGGGACACAAACTGTTGTGCTCGCCACAAAAGAAACCCCCCCACCCCCAATACAGTAGAGGGCAACAGAGAATACAGCCCTCCACTGTAAAAGCAAACTGACCAATACTCATACAGTGGTATCCCATCCTATGGATGGGGCACACCAATGACCCCATTCACAGGGCTTGTGGATAGAATCCTAGCAAGGACCGATCACCACTTACTAGAGTCTGTGACTGCACACTTCCAAAAAGCAAATCAGAGTGTGTGATGACACCATCCTTGCCAGTGCTCCCCAGCATTTTGTGGTGCAGAACTGATGAGGAGGCTGAGACCTTGAAGCGATGATGTCAGAACCCTGGCATGGTTGAGAACTGTACAGACAGGGAGAATGCCACGTACCACCACTCAAGGCACTTGAATTGGATGCCTTGCCATACCCGACCATGCATGATGTGCTTCACTGTCACAGTAATTCCCAGTGGAGTGCATAGGTACCGTATGACAATGGCATCAGGGGTTCTGGGTAAGGCATGGTGGTGTTCTGTGGTGTTGCCGCGCCCCCCCCTCCCCCCTCCAAGTACCTGTTAAAGCTTCAAGATGCTGGCCACAGCCATTGAAATGCATTGGGAATAGCTCACCACCATTTCCCTCATGGAGCGACAGCTGCAAAGTCCATGGCAACCGACAGTGCCCAAGATGCTCTGTGGTTGTGTCCTGCATCATCCAACTGCATCCACAGGTGCCTATATTGGTGATGGCACCCAGAGGGCCCATAGCGCTTTCGTGCTCACCAACAATGGTGTTTGACCAAATCTTGATCAGTTCAATAGTATATAGCACCAAAGGCACCCAGGGACCTCAACAACCCAGCGGCACCAACAGAGACCAGAATGCCCAAAGGCATCGATGGACAGCAGTACCAAGGCTGCCAGGGGTGCCTGAAGGCAGAGGCTTTGCAGCCCCAACATGCCCCATCGGTGCCCAGAGGAACCAATGACTGCCAGCACCATCGGCTGTTCCCCTCTGCTCACCTATCCGAGCAAGGACATTGATGCTGCAAACTTGATGGCATCCCTCGCAAGCAGCTATGGCTGACAATAGCCTTGCTAGCACTCATTAACACTGATGGTGAATGAATCCAAGCAGGGCCTCAAATGACCCCCCAATCCCAGCGGCTCAAGGTCCCCAAGATCATTGGCATCCATGGTGCCCAATAACCGTAGGCAAGTGATGGGACATCATCATGTCCCTCAGTGCCCTGTCAAGACACCACCAAGGAGCCTCAAAGGCAACCAAGACCACTGCGCCTGGATTCCGTGGCATACCAGGGTGCCTTCAGTAAATGGCGATCCCAGCACTAGATCTATTCAAGGCTGAAATCCCTGTCGCTCGAGGGCTTCAGTGGCACTCAAGAGCTCTCAAAAACCCCGGCAGTCGACGCCTCAGGGATGACCAGAGCGCTCATTGATGATACTACTGCTTTGTTGGTAATGCACAACATTGTCGAGAGCGACAACGAAAAGCATCTGTGAACACCACACCTGATGGTATCGGGGCCATGCACCATGACGGCCCCAGAGGGCAGCCACAACAAAGCCATGCACCACAACGGCCTCAAGCCCAGATGCAGCATAGAGGCCACTCACCTCGACGGCATCGAGGGCTGCCACAGATTCAAGGCCACATAACTCGACTGCATCTATGTTGGCCACTCATGCACCTTGATGGAATTGAGGGCACTGATGGCACAGAGAGCACAGACATCGAGGGCGGCTCTGATGGCATTGAGGGGGACCATGACGCTTGATGGCAGGCCTAGTCCCTGGCACTAGAGGTCAGTGCCACTACTCAGCCATATCAAGGCTCAAGGCACTCAATGACTCTGGCGCATCGAGACTCCACGTCTACAGATGCCTCCGGAACAGAAGGCCCTTATAGCATCAAGGGTGGTTACGCACCCTGATGGCATTGAGGGCGACCATGGCAGTCCTAGTCCTCAACGCGATCCTTACCTCAATGCGTTAGATCAACTGTGCTCTATATTGTGTTTTATATCAATAATGTATATCCATTTTTCTAGGCTTTTTTTTTTTTTTTAAACAGTGTAACCCCCGCCCCTGTCCATTGGGAGTCACCTTCTCTGCTTTGGGGAGCCAGGGGTAGCTCAAAGTGAAGAAATAAATCTCAGTTGCATTGTGGGCTGGGGGCAGCTAAACTGCAAGGCCAATTTGGGTGCAGGACACAAACACATGCACTTCCAAAAAAGTCACTGTCCACATCAAAACTTGTGCTCCAAATGAAAATACTGTTTATTAGACGTATCTTTAGTTACTGTAGAAGAGGTTTCAACTTCAAAGCAAATCCAGTAAGACTTTTCTCTCAGCCTCAGACAATTTATGTTACAGTCTATATAAGAAGAACATAAGAACATGCCATACTGGGTCAGACCAAGGGTCCATCAAGCCCAGCATCCTGTTTCCAACAGTGGCCAATCCAGGCCATAAGAACCTGGCAAGTACCCAAGAAACTAAGTCTATTCCATGCTATTATTGCTAGTAATAGCAGGGGCTATTCTCTAAGTCAAATTAATTAATAGCAGGTAATGGACTTCTCCTCTAAGAACTTATCCAATTCTTTTTTAAACACAGCTACACTAACTGCACTAACCACATTCTCTGGCAACAAATTCCAGAGTTTAATTGTGCGTTGAGTGAAAAACCTTTCTCCAATTAGTTTTAAATGTGCCACATGCTAACTTCATGGAGTGCCCCCTAGTCTTTCTATTATCCGAAAGAGTAAATAACTGATTCACATCTACCCGTTCTAGACCTCATGATTTTAAACACCTCTATCATATCCCACCTCAGCCGTCTCTTCTCCAAGCTGAAAAGTCCTAACCTCTTTAGTCTTTCCTCATAGGAGAGCTGTTCCATTCCCTTTATCATTTTGGTCACCCTTCTCTGTACCTTCTCCATCGCAATTATATCTTTTTTGAGATGCGGCGACCAGAACTGTACACAGTATTCAAGGTGCGGACTCACCATGGAGCGATACAGAGGCATTATGACATTTTCCGTTTTATTTACCATTCCCTTTCTAATAATTCCTAACATTCTGTTTGCTTTATTGAGTGCTGCAGCATACTGAACCAACAATTTCAATGTGTTATCCACTATGACGCCTAGATCTTTTTCTTGGGTTGTAGCACCTAATATGGAACCTAACATTGTGTAACTATAGCATGGTTTATTTTTCCCTATATGCATCACCTTGCACTTATCCACATTAAATTTCATCTGCCATTTTGATGCCCAATTTTCCAGTCTTACAAGGTCTTCCTGCAATTTATCACAATCTGCTTGTGATTTAACTACTCTGAATAATTTTGTATCATCTGCAATTTTAATTACCTCACTCGTCATATTTCTTTCCAGATCATTTATAAATATATTGAAAAGCACAGGTCCCACTACAGATTCCTGAGACACTCCATTGCCCAACCCCCTCCACAGAGAAAATTGTCCATGTATTCCTACTTTGTTTCCTGTCTTTTAACCAGTTCGTAATCCACGAAGGACATCGCCACCTATCCCATGACTTTTTACTTTTCCTAGAAGCCTCTCATGAGGAACTTTGTCAAACACCTTCTGAAAATCCAAATATACTACATCTACCGGTTTACCTTTACCTACATGTTTATTAACTCCTTCAAAAAAGTGAAGCAGACTTGTGAGGCAAAACTTGCATTGGGTAAAGCCATGCTGACTTTGTTCCATTAAACCATGTATTTCTATATGTTCTGTGATTTTGATATTTAGAACACTTTCCACAATTTTTCCTGGCACTGAAGTCAGGCTAACTGGTCTGTAGTTTCCAAGATCGCCCCTGGAGCCCTTTTTAAATATTGGGGTTACATTAGCCACCCTCCAGTCTTCAGGTACAATGGATGATTTTAAGGTTTAAAGGTTTAAGGTTTGTTTATTTTAATACCGTCATATCGGTAAAACCATAACTGTGAACAATAAATTAAGGCATGAGAATACAATAATAATAATGATCAATACATAAAACAAGTAATAAGAATAAAATAATCAATGATCAATGAAGCATCATAAAAGAGCATCATAAATACTTAAAATTAAACATTCAAATTAATAAAGTACAGGGGAAATAAAGTATTAAAAGTACAAAGTAACAATGTGCTACTTTAAGCCTAATGATAGGTTACAAATTTTTACTAATAGGTCTGAAATTTTATTTTTGAGTTCCTTCAGAGTCCTGGGGTGTATACCATCTGGTCCAGGTGATTTACTCGCTTTCGACGCTAAAGCATTATTCTCCTACGAATCGAATCTAACACAAACCAGCGTCCCATCTATCCCCAACGACCAAGCACAATCCAAAGCTGATGAACTGGCACTCTTCTTCCAAAGCAAAATCTCAAACCTCTTAACTCTTCTACCTCCATGTCCATCCTCCTCTCCCAGCTTATACCATCTCCCAAACAATGAGATTTCGCTTGAATCGTTTGAACCCACTACCGCTCTGGAGATTCAAACTCTGCTGAAGAAAATGAAACCCTCCACTCACCCCAACGACCAAATTCCAACTAAACTACTCCTGCTGATACCTGACACCATCTCCAAACCTCTGGCAGATATAATAAACTGCTCCTTATCACAAGGAATCTTCCCAGACGCCTTTAAACTCGCCTCTCTTAAACCTCTTCCAAAAAAAACCCTAGACCCCAATGAACCTAATAACTTCCGCCCTATTTCTAACTTACCTTTTATAGCCAAGATAATGGAGAAATTAGTCAACTCACAGCTATCTGATTATCTCGAAGATCACAAAATACTCCAATCTACCCAATACGGGTTCCGTAAGGCACGAAGCACCGAAACCCTACTCATCTCTGACTGACCACCTCATCATGGGATTGGACAAAGGACAATCCTTCTTGACCTCTCTGCGGCTTTCGATACTGTAAACCACTCCATCCTTCTCGACCGACTAGCAGACATCTGAATAACAGGAACTGCCTTTAGTTGGTTCAAATCTTTTTTAAGTAACAGAAGCTACAAAGTCAGAATCCACAACAAAGAGTCCCCTGGCATCAACTCCTCCCTAGGAGTTCCTCGGGGCTCCTCCTTGTCCCCCCACCTTTTCAATATATACCTACTACCCCTGTGCCAATTGCTAACCAACCTAAAACAAACACTTCTTATAAGCGGACGACATTCAAATCCTGATCCTAATAACAGAATCCATTACAAAAACAATCAAATACTGGGAAAATTGCCTCCAAGAGATCAAACTCCTCCTCTCTAGCCTAAACCTTATACTCAATCCAACCAAGACTGAAATCCTCCTCATCTCACCGGATGACAGCAATACACCTCAAAAGTCATTCAAGCTAGAGACTTGGGAGTATTAATCGACAACCAATTGAATCTAAAAACATTCATTAACAACACAACCAAGAATGGCTTCAATAAACTGCAAGTACTAAAAAGAATTAAACCTCTTCTTCACTTTCAAGACTTCAGAACGGTCCTCCAAGCTGTCCTATTCTCCAAGATAGACTACTGCAATTCCATTTTGCTAGGTCTACCCACCCTCATCAACCAAACCGCTTCAGATGCTTCAAAATGTGACAGCCAGAATACTGACAAACTCGGGCAAAAGAGAACATCTCCCCCATCCTAAAAAATCTTCACTGGCTGCCTATACGTTTTAGAATTATACACAAGTCCCTCACAATTATCCACAAAACCATCCACAATCAAGCACCTCTTAACCTTCAAATCCCACTCAGACTACACACCTCATCCAGACCGATCAGAGAGGCCTACAGATGATCCCTACACGCCCCTCCAACCAAAGCGACTCACTATATAACCACAAGAGAACGGGCCTTCTCTACAGCGGGTCCAACCATTTGGAATACTATTCCCCCTGAACTCAGCCAAGAACCCTGCCTACTGACTTTTAGAAAAAGGCTTAAGGCTTGGTTATTTCAGCAAGCCTTTACATAAATTCACTGATTCCAGGAGCTAAGGCCCCCAATTCACCACAATGAAGATTTCTAGAACTCGTAGAACACTCCAAATAACTGGCATTATTTTCAAGTTACCTATGCTCTGTCTTCTTCTTCCCCCAGTTTTGTTCACCCCTGTTTTATTTGTAACTTTTTACTTCTTTACTATGTTAATGTTTTTTAAGGTTATCGTTCCCCAGTTTTCTGTAAACCGACATGATATGACACTGTCATGAATGCCGGTATAAAAAAAGCATCAAATAAATAAATACTACTCTTCAGTCTACACCACTCTTCATCCTATACTAGGCCACACTGTCCATATTCTCTTTATAAACACAACAGATCTCAAGGTACTCAATTTCTAAGATAGCTTCAAGCTACTCACTTCCCCTTGTTGTTGGAGGAAACAGTAGGCCTTCACCCCTGTTTTCCAAGATCCAACCAGGCACAAGTTTCTCTTTTCTGGTCCTAACTGGTCCCTTTAGAGTTCCTTTTTTCTGATGTACTTTTTACTCTTAGATCCAAATTCCAATAACTTCACACTGGCTCCCTGAGATGCTATTGGAGTATCTCTGCCAACTCTCTCCTTTTTTTCCTGAAACCCGTAGAGAGGGTCCCTGCTGCTGCCTTCGCTTGGTGACTCTGGGGGGAGCCCCCGCCCTTGCTCTAAGAAGGGTTATATCCCCTTTCCAAAACAGAGCTCTAAAGGCTGAACCAGTCCGTCTGTCAAGAAATTCAGAACCATCCCTTGACCAGCAAATAACCTTTTGTTAACTGGAACCTTCTCTGCTCTTTTGTCCTCTCTAGTACTTCCCATGGGGTAAATCACATTAACCATAATACACTTTTCTGCACGTTACATGTTCCACTCAACATTACACACATGCTGCAATCCTCTCTGTGGTGCACAGGAGCCACAACAGTTTTATTGTTTTAGATAATATAGAAGACATTTTCAGTTTCCATACTGACATTACCAATTATTTCCCAAACTCCTTACCTGAAGTTAACTAAGAGGAGTATAATTTGTCTCCATTTTCAAGTTATCCCCCCAAATATACACATTTTATTGGGAATTCTGTACAGTTTCAAGTAGCATACCCAAACTGAGGAATTTTAAGATAAAATACAAAAAAGGATAATTTTTTATGCATATTAATGTCTTTTGTATGTAATTAAAAGGGCCTCAAAAATCTGAAAGCAGATGCGAGATAATGAAGAAATTGAAATGCCAGAAATAAAAGCAAGTTTGCTTACCGTAAACGGTGTTTCCATAGATAGCAGATGATTTAGCCATGCTGTATGGGAGCACGTCACAACCTTCGTAGGCGGAGCTTCCCTCAGTGAGTCACAGAGCTTGAACTCTGTGCATCTGCGCGATGTGTTCCCGCACGAATCAGCCATCTCTCCCTCAGTTCCTTTGTAGCCAAGATAGAACAAGTCGTTAAAGTCCTTTTTCTTTTTTCTTTTTGACTGTCTGGGGAGGAGGGCAGGAACGCATAGCTAAATCATCTGCTATTTACGGAAACACCGTTTACGGTAAGCAAACTTGCTTTTTCCCGTCGATAGCAGCTGATTTAGCCATGCTGTATGGGAGTCCCAAGCTATTGATGGTGACCTGCTAGTGTTTGTTGGAAAGTTCAGAACATCCATCCGTATGATGGTAGACAGTCTTATCAGGGTTGGAGGTTTGACAAGACTGCTGAACCCAGTGCAGTATCTGAAGCAGACTTATTGTAGACAGTAATGCAACGTGAATGTGTGTAAAGACCACTTCGCTGCTTTACAAATGTCCAATAGAGGTACCCTGAGGTGGGCGACCGATGCAGCTCTAATCTGATGCACTTTAGGCTTACTATCTAATTTTAAGGAATGTTAAGTGCAACAAAACTGGATGCATTGTGACAACCAGTTGGTTATTCATTTTGAAACTGGTTGTTCCGGCGTATTGGGATTGAAGGAAAGGAAAAGATAAGAAGGTCTAGTCTTAGAGTCCGTTCTCCGTTTATATTAAGCTAGAGCCCGCTTGCAGTCCTGTGAGTGCAATTGACGGTCTCTGTCTAGTAGTTGATGTTGTTTTGGTTTGAAGATTGGTAGGGTAATTGATTCAGATGGAACGCCAAAACCACCTTGGGTACAAAGGTTGGATGAGGGTGAAGAGTTACTTTGTCATGGAAGAATTCAAGGTATGGAGGTTAGTGAACTAATGCTTGAAGTTCGCTAACTTTGCGTGCTGATGTAATCGCCACCAGGAAAACCGTTTTCCAAGTCAGGTATTTTATATGGGAAGTGTCCAGGGGTTCACACAGAGATAGCATTAATTGCTCTAGAATGACATTCAAGTCCCAAGGGATTGGTGGTTTCAGTGTTGGTTCGCAGGTGGAGCAATCCACGCATGAATCTGGAGATTAGAGGGTGTTGTGAAATTGGAACCCCGTTGTTCGTGTAATGGAAAGCAGCAATAGCACTGATGTGTACACAAACAGATGATGTAGCCAGACCCGACTGATAGAGGTGATGTAAGTAGTGAAGAGTGTCTGTCGCCTCTGACAAGAAGGTGTTAAGTTTTCGGTGGTGGTACCACTGTGAATAACTGTGCCACTTCCCTTTATAATTACGTCTGGTGGAAGGCTTTCTGGAAGAAATAAGCGCACCCTCTATGTGGCTTGGAAGTGCAAGATGATTTAATATTTGCCTTTCAATCTCCATGCCATAGGTGAAGGGAATGATGCATCGGGTGGAGTAGAGTGCCTCCTTCCTGCGTTAGTAGATCTGGGTCGGTCCCCAGAGGCATTGGGGAGGCTATGGTAGACGGAGGAGATAGGCTTACCATGGCTGTCTTGGCCACGCTGGAGCTATTAGAATCATATCTGCTACATCTTGAATATACTTCTGAATTGTCCTTGAGATAAGAGGAATGGGAGGGTAAGCGTATAGTAGGCCCTCCGTCCATGGAATGAGAAAAGCATCTGGAGTGTATTGAAGTTTGCTGGGATAAATGGAACAAAAGCGAAGAACTTGCCTATTGTCCTCTGTCGCGAAGAGGTCTATGGTGGGATAGCCCCATTTGTGAAAGAGAGCTGTCACCACCTGCAGATTGAGCATCCATTCGTGTGGATAAAAGATTCTGCTGAGGCGGTCCGCTGTGGTATTGTCTAGGCCTGGTAAGTAGGTAGCCTGTAGAGATATGTTCATGGTCTCTGCCCAGTGAAGAATGCGAAGGGCTTCCAGACAGAGTCCATGAACCAGACCTGCCTACCTTGTTTATGTAGAACATGGCGACTTGGTTGTCCATGTAAACCATGAGTCGCTTACCTGCCACATGAGCAGAGAAGGTTTGGAGTGCATTCCAGATCCCCCGAAGTTCAAGTATAGAAACATAGAAACATAGAAACATAGAAATGACGGCAGAAGAATACCAAACGGCCCATCCAGTCTGCCCAGCAAGCTTCACATTTTTTTCTCATACTTATCTGTTTCTCTTAGCTCTTTGGTTCTATTTCCCTTCCACCCCCACCATTAATGTAGAGAGCAGTGATGGAGCTGCAACCAAGTGAAATATCAAGCTTGATTAGTTATGGGTAGTAGGGGAAGTAACCGCCGCAATAAGCAAGCTACACCCATGCTTATTTGTTTTACCCAGACTGTGTTATTCAGCCCTTATTGGTTGTTTTTCTTCTTCCCTGCCGTTGAAGCAGGGAGCTATGCTGGATATGCGTGTAGTATCAGTTTTTCTTCTCCCCTGCCGTTGAAGCAGAGAGCTATGCTGGATATGCGTGAAGTATCACTTTTTCTTCTCCCCTGCCGTTGAAGCAGGATATGCATTGAAAGTGAAGTATCAGGCTTATTTGGTTTGGGGTAGTAACCGCCGTAACAAGCCAGCTACTCCCCGCTTTGTGAGTGCGAATCCATTTTTCTTCTTCCCTTCTGTTGAAGCAGAGAGCTATGCTGGATATGCGTTAAGTATCAGTTTTTCTTCTCCCCTGCCGTTGAAGCAGAGAGCTATGCTGGATATGCGTGAAGTATCAGTTTTTCTTCTCCCCTGCCGTTGAAGCAGAGAGCTATGCTGGATATGCGTGAAGTATCAGTTTTTCTTCTCCCCTGCCGTTGAAGCAGGGAGCTATGCTGGATATGCGTGAAGTATCAGTTTTTCTTCTCCCCTGCTGTTGAAGCAGAGAGCTATGCTGGATATGCATTGAAAGTGAAGTATCAGGCTTATTTGGTTTGGGGTAGTAACCGCCGTAACAAGCCAGCTACTCCCCACTTTGTGAGTGTGAATCCTTTTTTCCACATTTCCTCTTGCTGTTGTAGCTTAGAGCGATGTTGGAGTCACAGAAACCATGTGTATGTTTATTGAATAAGGGTATTGTCTCCAGGCAGTAGCCGTCATTCTGGCTAGCCACCCACTCTTTATTGACGGCCTCTTGATTTTATGGATCCACAGTGTTTATCCCACGCCCCTTTGAAGTCCTTCACAGTTCTGGTCTTCACCACTTCCTTCGGAAGGGCATTCCAGGCATCCACCACCCTCTCCGTGAAGAAATACTTCCTGACATTGGTTCTGAATCTTCCTCCCTGGAGCTTCAAATCGTGACCCCTGGTTCTGCTGATTTTTTTCCTATGGAAAAGGTTTGTCGTTGTCTTTGGACAAGATTTATGTGGAGTTTTGATTCCTCGGGTGACCATAAACTGAGTTTTCAGATTGGTCAGATGTGTTCCCCAACCCTTTCTGGAGGCATCCGTGGTGAGTATCATCTGATAAGGAGGCGTCCTGAAAAGGGCTCCCGTGGAGAGATTGGATCGTGAGAGCCACCATCAAATGTCCTGCTTCATCATTGTGGTAATTCATACCCATGTTGATAAAGGTTGTTTGTACTGGCACCACTGGCTCTTGAGGCCCCATTGTAGTTGTTGCATGTGAAGCTTTGTGTGAGGGACAACATGAATGGCTGCTGCCATGTGGCCTAGCAGTTGGAGAACATGTCATGCCGAGGAACGACATGTCGTGCATGCGGTGTGCTAGACTCAAAGGGGTGCGAGACCTGTCCTGGGGCAGGTAAGCTCTGTTGTGTATGGTGTGTATTACTGCCCCAATGAATTGCAGCAGTTGAGTGGGCTGGAGATGTGATTTTTCGTAACTGATTATGAATCCCAGCTTGTGGAGACATTGTAACGTGGTAGTCGTGTGAGCTTTGAGTGTGACCGGGTTTGAAGCTACTATCAGCCAATCGTCCAGGTAAGGAAAGATTTAGATTGATTGTTGCCTGAGATGGGCCACCACTACCGCTAGACACTTGGTGAATACTCTGGGCGCTGAGGAAAGGCCAAATGGCAGTACTCTGTATTGGCAGTGAGTGTTCTGAACTCAAAAACACAGGAGGACGGGTGCATGGGAACACATCCAATCGTTCTGTTGCAGAACAGGAAGTATGTTCTTGAGAGAGGTCATTTTGAATTTCTCTCTCTGGATGTGTTTGTTGAGGTCTCGAAGATCGAGAATGGGTCGAAGACCACCTGATTTCTTGGAAATGAGGAAGTATGGGGAGTAGAATCCTTGATCCCTCTGAGGAGTTGGAAGTAGCTGGATGGATCAGTTTAGTAGGAGTTCCGAGACTTCCGTTTTTAAAGATGGTATCTGGTGCTCGAATCCTCGAAAAGGTGGTTTTTGAGGCAGAGGTGGTGGTGGTAATAAAGTTTAATTGGTAATCGTCCTTCATGATTTGTAGTACCCATCAATCCGAAGTGATGGATTCCCAACTGTTGTGATAGTACTGCAGGCGTCCCCTGATCTGTAGCGGTGATGATGGCTTCACCGACTTCAAAAAGCCAGGGGATGTTTTTGCAGGGGTGCTGAGCCCTGTCTGGATGGTTGCTGCTGACGGGAACATTGGCGAGGAAGCAAAGGTTGAGAAGACGACCTTGGTTGTGAGAATGGCTGTGTTCTGAAAGAGGAATAAGGTCGGAATTGACCCCTTGGGTATGATTTTCGTTGATAAGTTGTGATGTTCTTTTTGGAGGTAGCGTGGTACTCCGTAGGTGAGGTGAGAGACAGTACCACTAAGTTTTGTTCTTTTTAACTTAGAAACTATCTCCGCAAATTGGTCACCGAAAAGGTTTTGTGCTCTGCAGGGAATATTGGGCCAACTTTTCGTGGACATCGTCTCTTATCGCACTTGCGCGAAGCCAAGCTATGCAACGAGCTGCAATCACTGCCGAGAAAGTCCTTGCAGAGGTTTCGAAATTCTCATAGATGGAACGTAATAAATGATGTAAGCCTTCCTCTATATCAGTAAAGGGTTATAGCAATGAATTGTCTTCTGCAAGGCAGAGAGGCTGTAATTTCTGTAAGGACTCAAAGAGATATTGAGTAATGTAAAATTGGTGAGTACTTATTTTGGAGGATAGCATTGCTGAATGATATGATTTTTGCCCAAACTCGTCCAAAAATCTGTTGTCTTTACCAGGCAGCGTGTTGGCGTGAAGTTTGGGAATCTTTGCTTTAGACATTGCGGATTCCACAACTATTGAGTTGTGAGGAAGCTGAGCTGAGTTGTATATTAGCGAATTCCTCATACGGAATTTCAAATCCGTTTTCCTAGATGTGAAAGTGGTGGAAAACAGCATTTGCCACATTTTTTGAAGAACATTCTCTAAAACTGAATGTGGTGGTAAAGCAGTAGGTTCATGAGGCATGTCGAATATCTTTAAAATTTCAAGTGTTTCAGAACGGGGGTCTGACACTTTCCCTGTTTCCACATTGAGGAGTGCCCCCACTTTCTCAATAAATTTCAAGTACGTGAGGTCCTCCGGTGGGGAGTAGGGGTCTGGTAAGGTGTCCAGTGGGTCTAACGGTAGGCCCATTGAGGAACTGGGTGACAAGGCCGATGTGATTGTCGATTCCAGGTTGTAAGGCTGATCTGGAACAGGAGTGGTAGGAATATGTTCACCTACGGGGGATCTCCCCTGAGAAGATGGTGGTGGAGAATCTTGTGGTGGAATATTCATTCCTTGCATGGATTCTAGGTCATTGAAAAATGTAGATAATGCTTGAGAGATTCGAGACATGGCCTTTGATGCCAAAGCACCTCTAGGTGTAATAGTGTGACCTGCCGTGGAAGGAGGGTGGGTAGGAAGTACCGCCAATAGAATGTCTTTAGCATGTGCACCTTTCAACGGTTGAAAATCATGGGAAGGTTTTTGTTTCTTAGTCAACGGTTCTTGCAAAATCGGGGAATGACTTCTCCGTTTGGAAACCGATGACATATCGGAATAGATGGAACTCGCTTTTGACGACAGAGAAGGCGAATCAGAGAGACACTCTACATCTATATCTGTGTACGTTGCTCGAGAATGAAACGAGTGACCAGAGTGTACTGATGTTGTTGGCTTGTCCTTGTGCCCACGGTGACTGAGATTTTGGTGAAGGAGATGCGTATGAATGGCATGGTTCTTGCAGGGAATGCGCCGTAAGGTGTTTGTGATGATGCATCTTTTCCTTGTGTTTTAATGAAGGTGTAAGCGTAGAAGGTGTCATAGGATCCAAATGCATCGATAGCTTCGCAAACGGCGCATGATGCGTCGATGGCATCATGGATGGTGCATTTGTGGGAATGTGTGCCAATGTGGGAAAATGTCCCACATTGGCACACATTCCCACAAATGCACCACATTGGCACACATTGCAAGTAGACTTGTGCATATGTGTGCATATTGTGCATATGTGTGCATATGTGTGTGCCAATATGTGCATATTGTGCATATGTGTGCATATGTGTGTGCCAATATGTGCATATTGTGCATATGTGTGCATATTGGAGGACATGGCGCAGGTTCGATTTGCTTCGCACATCGAACCTGCGCCATGTCCTCCAATATGACGGCGCAGTGCGATGCGAAGAGCCGGGGACAGATCCCTGTGACCCGGATGACGCAGAAGGTCTTTGTTTTACATTAGGGGGGAGTTATATTCGACCCCTTTTTTGCTTGTTTGGGTGCTGTAGGTGAAGGATACCTGGGCCCCCATCTGTGCTAGGCCTTGTGGCTTCTCCCGTGGTCCCAGGGAGAAGGCCCTTTTGTGGTGAGCCGGGCGAAGACTGCGTCGACGGGATTTGGGCATTTGAGCCCGATGTTCTTAGCCGGTCTATGCATTCCGCTCGTTGCCGGCGCGCTCGGGGGGAAATCCTTCCGCAATCACGACTAGATCCCTGGTCGTGATCGGGCCTGAGGCAAATATAAGTAATTATAATAAGTCCATCCATGATGGACATAATTTTCCCACATTGGCAGTATTTGAAACCGGAAGGTTTCAGTGCCATTTTGATGAGAAAAAAAAAAAATCGCTAAAAAAATCGCGAAAAAACGGGTTGAGAAAAAAAATTTTTACTGAGAGAAAAAGCCCGCGTGCGTTCGGCCCGCAGAAAAAAAGAAACTGAGGGAGAGATGGCTGATTCGTGCGGGAACAAACCGCGCAGATGCACAGAGTTCAAGCTCTGTGACTCACTGAGGGAAGCTCCGCCTATGAAGGTCGCGACGCGCTCCCATACAGCATAGCTAAATCAGCCTGCTATCGACGGGAAAATCACTAGACCATAATGTAGCTACAAAGGAAAAGTACTTTCTACTTAGATATGAAAGAAAATAACTTATTAAAAACATAACAGCTTTCTTTCACCAGTACAGTATTCAGTATACCAAATAAACATGTGAATTTTAACCTACTTTTGTGGGGCAGGACATATGCTTTGATTTTTACTATAAGTTATCACATGCTCCTTCCTGCTGGTACAGTTTTAACTGTGAAGCTGGTACATAATTTGATCCTCTACTTTTGAAAATCAAAGTAAGCATTAGGCTACAAAAAATAAAGTTTAATTCTTTTCTAGCAATATGAAAAGTAGAGGCATCACAGATAAATTCGGTATCTTCAATTCTATTCAGCCAAGACCAAAGACAACTCTCTCAATCACAGCAAAGTTACCGGGTTTTTATCCTGGTCCTGCAAGAGCTAAAACAGCAGCACAGAGATATATTATATTGTTCTGTTATACAGCACAAAGGATAAGCTAAGCCTTTTATGGAAATCAAATTTATTTATGTTCTTATAATTCAATGTAGGATGCTTCAAGTAAACATCTAGGACAAACACATGGTTTTCATTAAGCCAACATTGTATATCTGTTTTAATAATACATACAGGTGTGCAAGCACTCCGTTACAGTTGTAGCATCAATAAGATATCCGCTGCAAAGACGACATGTAATATGAGCATTAATGTCCCAAAGTTTTATCTTCCTGGTCAGCATCTTTGGTGTCTGGAAAAGCAAGCATAAAACAAATATCCCTTGGGTTAAATAATCTTTTGCCACTTATTTAACTTCTATAACCAAGATACAGCATTAAGTACACATTTCCACATCCTGTAAACACAAATTCAGCAAACTTCATAGGAAAACATGTGAGACTTTCTGGAAGCAGATGCAATCATTGGAAGGCAAATAATTCATTGAATCTCTCTGCTATGGCATTTTTCTCCCTTAGTGCCTCTTAACCCTTCTATTACCTAATAGTTAAATTAGTTCCCTCGCAGGCTTTTTGCTTCAAATGTACCTGAAAGCTTTTATTATGCGTTTTTGATTCTACAGCAAGCTTCTTTTCAAATTCTGTCTTTGCTTTATATCTAACTTGCCAGTGCTTATGCTTTTCATGTTTTCTTCATTTGGATCCCTTTTACATTTTTTGAAAGATGTACTTTTGGCTAGAATAGCCTCTCTCACCACCTTTTAACTATGCCAGCAGTTGTTTGTCCTTCCTTCCACCATTTCTTTTTAATGAATGGAATATATCTGGTCTGAGCTTCCAAGACGGTATTCCTAACAAACTCTTGTTAACATCACAAGGCTTATAAAACAACAAAGTAAAACCTTTAACAATAGTGAGAAAAACAGGTTTAAATATTTGTTTTTAATAATTTGTCCCTCCCATTCCCAGCTCCCAATAGAACCCTGCACACTCATCAACCCAATCCCTTCCCATCCTAGCTCAGACATGATTAATTCCATTGCACCAAGTACCCTAAACCTCCAAACAATTTACATGTGTTATTTGACAACTGGTCATGAAAGACTTTCCACATCTGTACATATTTTTCATCCACCTTATGCGACAATAAAACATCCAACCTTTCCAGTTTTATCTTGTCATAATGTAGGAGAGGATGGGCTGTTATCTTCCAATTTCTTAGAAAGCACTTATGTGCAAGCAAGAAAGCTAACAAACTGTTTCACAATCTGGTAGCATATTGTTTCCTGTGATAAGGCAATGGGTAATAAACATAGCCCCTGAAATGGAATGGCCATCCTTTAAGAATGGAAAGATTATTAGACCAAAACTTTAATTTATGACATAAGAGGTAATTATGGACTAAATTGCACTGAGTAATCTCACATTTAGTACAAATATCTGAAATATATGATTTTAATTTATGATGTTTAACATTATTTGTGCAACAATGATGGATATGCTTAAATCACATCTCTCTCAGGTCAGCATCCATGGGGATTTGTGTGCACCTCAAACATTTTTTGGACTTATGCTACTTGAATTTCCTGACCCAACTCATACAGCCAATATAAGGCAAAACCACAAAGTACCTCTGAGGTAATCTTAAATTCGCTGATTATACCAACCAGATATGATTATTTTCCCCATTCCTGCCTGTACCAATAAAGTGTAAATTTTCCTACTGCAAATGTAGCCAAGTTAATTTTAAGCTTTGAATATAATGCCTTACCTGAAGAAAGGCAAAGAATTATTTCAGTGCAACATGAAAAACATACTACAAGGTTTTAAAATCAGAGTATACCAGATTCTTCATTAAAAAAAATTCTTAACTACTCTCAATCCCTTATTGCACCATTCAGACAAAAACATCAAACTCTCATAGATCAGTAAATATATAGACAGTCCCACTTAGTCTCCACAGTTTGCGTATCGCTTTCCAAGACATAGTAGCGGACCTGAGAAAAATGTTCTTTTTACCTTGTAATGGCCATTCCTTTACCAGAAGTTGTACCAATCCCAATGGAGAGTAGGGAAACAGCATCCACCAATTTAAAATCATAATTATATTCTCTCTCAATCCATTCCCACATGAACCGCATTTTACACACAATATTATATACTCTAAGATCATGTTAGTTGTTCCCCCAAATCCATGGGATGCATCAATATTTCTAGAAGTCTGGCCCTTTTCTAATGCAAAATAAATTTGATAGAGACTTTAGAGCACCCATATCCATCCTAGAAACCCAACAAGGCAACATCAGTAAATATAACAATTTAGGCAGGCCACTATTTTAAACATCGCACATTGCCCCAGCAATGACACTGGCAGGTTAAGCTATAAAGTAAGCAGGCCACAAATAGATTCAATCATTCCCCAATATTAACCTTGTAAAGGTTGGAGAATTCCTTGGGTATCCATAAAGCAAAATTGCTTACCTTGTAATAGGTGTTATCCCAGGACAGCAGGATGTAGTCTGCACATATGGGTGACGTCATTGATGGAGCCCTATCACGGAAAACTGTCAAAGTTTCTAGAAACTTTTGACTGGCATCCTGAGCCCACTGAGCATGCCCAGCATGCCATGATATTCTCAGCCACAAGGGTCTCCCCCTTCAGCCTCGTATGTAGCAATAAGCTTCAGCAAAAATAAAATAATAAAACGTATCGGACCCAACTCCACGGGGTGGCGGGTGGGTTTCATTAGGGCTACATCCTGCTGTCCTGGGATAACACCTATTACAAGGTAAGCAATTTTGCTTTATCCCAGGACAAGCAAGATGCTAGTCCTCACATATGGGTGATTAGCAAGCTATAGGCTGAATCAGTTTGTAAAGGACCAACAGTGAAGAACTGTTGGAAAAATTGATGCAGCATGAAATCATAGCAGGTTGGATGTAGGAGGAGTTGGGATTATACTGGAAACAAGTTCTTTAAGACAGATTGTCCATAGGCTAAATCTTGTCATCCTTCTTTGTCCAAGCAGTAATGAGCTGCAAAGGTGTGAAGAGAGCTCCATGTTGCAGCTTTACATATGTCGAGAACTGGCACTGAACGATAGTGTGCCACTGAGGTTGACATTGCTCTTACTGAATGTGCTTTTACTTGCCCTTGGAGAGGAAGGCCTGCTTTTGCATAACAGAACTCTATACAGTCTGCTAGCCAGTTGGTGAGAGTGTGCTTGCCCACTGGATTACCCAGTTTGTTTGGATCAAATGAAACAAAGATCTGAGTGGATTTCCTATGGACTGCAGTGCGGTCTAAGTAGTGTGCTAGCACACGCTTACAGTCCAAACAGTGTCAGGCCAAGATGGAACGTTTGCTTATAATCAGGCAGACAATATACTGTGCTCAGCTAAGAGGGCAGGTTTACACACGCTTGAACATGCATCCAAAATCCTTCATGCAATAAGGGGATTAATGTCCAAAACTCATGTCCAAACCAGTGTGTAGCTAATAGTGTTGATGTAAATTCATGTTGATGAGGCTATCAGATATTTTCCCCGGATGCAAAAACAAAAAAATGTACGCCCAATGTAAACACTTTTATTCTCAAACATTAACACCTGCCCAGGAGAAGTTGTTAATGTTAACAGAAAAGCAGAAAATACTGCTTTTCTGTAGTTCCGTCAACTTAATGTCATAGCGATATTAAGTCGGAGGAAATGAAAAAAAGGGAAAAAGGAAAAATAATTTTAAAAAGTCGCCAGTGGTCAGGTTAGGAAAACAGATGCTTGTAAAACTGATCGTCCATTTTCCTAAGCTGCACTGATAGCCACCTCTCATGGGCACCCAACAAGGAGATGCTAGGGATGCACAATTTTCCCTAGCGCCTTCTTTTTATCACAGCAGCCCATGTAAATATTAAATTGGGCACCCGGGAGAGGTATATCAGCATGCATTAAGAGAATGAGCGCTCAATCATGAGTCTGCATGCGCGAGGCCATTTGCTCCCTTGCCTATACAATAGCATATCTGTAGCATGCATCGTACAGAATAAAAGCAACAGGACTGCTAGTATCAAACGCCAATATGCACTATTTGGGTGCACTCAGTGTACGCTCTGAAATATGCATTTGTGTGGTAAGGAAGTTAATTACGAACCCATCACCCCCAGACACAGTTATAGACAGAGGCTACAAGAGCATGTCACTCACTCACACATCTGATAGGAAAGTGTGGCTTACAGAATACCTCCAGCACTTTGGTTACTTACTGAGGACCTATTTTGTAGTTCCTGGCTTATTCGTCATCAACCATCAATGTCTGTGCCAGGCTTGTCCCTGCCTGCTAATAAGGTTGCCAGAGTCATAACTCCTCATAGAAGATTGGATAAATTTGGCAGGCTGACAGACATCTGTCAGAAGCATATATGCTTACAGAATAGCCCTAGTTACAGACATGGACACCTCCATGTCTCAGATTTTATTTTATTTATTTAACATTTTTTATATACCGAGGTTCTAGAGATAGAATCACTAAGCACTTCGGTTTACAGACAACATAAGAAATGACTGACGAGAGTCTTACAAAGAACAGGAGATAAGAACTGGGACATAAACAATAATAATTCGTAAAGACTTAAAATCCTTAAGTAACAGAGTTAGTATAAAATGGTAGTCAATACATGTAACAGATGCCCCAAAATGCTTGTCTTCTACCTTACAACAATGAAAGTGCAGAAAACATCAATGCCTACCACATGATACTTCTGGAAGTAGTTGGCCTATACATTTTTCACAATGGCAGGCATCAGAAAGAACCTTGGTGTTGGCTCATGAGTTCATCAACTAACACCTAATCTAGCCTTAATGCTATGCACTGAGCTGATGAGTGACAGTCTATCAGCACATCTGCCTGGGTCTCAGTATCCAATAAGTCCAAAACGTTCAAACACCATAGGCACCTACTATGTTGACCACAAGTAATGGCAGCCATGCAGACAGGTAAAGGCCTCCAACCTGATATGACCTGAAAGGTCGCAAGTCTACTTGGACAATGACCATTCTGCAAATTTGTCTCCCCTGGAGTCCTCAGCCTATGTGCTTTAAGGGTGGCCATAGATAAGATAGCAAATGTTGCTTACCTGATGTAACAGGTGTTCTCACAGGACAGCAGGATGTTAGTCCTCACAAATGGGTGACATCGAGGATGGAGCCCAACCACGGAAAACTTCTGTCAAAGTTTCTGGAACTTTGACTGGCCCCTACTGGGCATGCCCAGCACGGCGAGGTGGCAGGCGGGTTTCGTGAGGACTAACATCCTGCTGTCCTGTGAGAACACCTGTTACATCAGGTAAGCAACATTTGCTTTCTCACAGGACAAGCAGGATGGTTGTCCTCACAAATGGGTGAGTACCGAGCTGAGGATGTCCGAACGTGCACCAAAAGTACCCAACGGCGTGCAAAAGGCACAACAACTGGGGTGGAATTTGGTAGAGGACATCCGCACCCCACCGGGTAGGCGGAAGGGTGTTGGTACGTCATGTTGGAAAAAGGTTACGCAAGACAGATTGGCCAAAGATGGAATCCTGTCTTCCAGCTTTGTCCAAACAGTAGTGGGCTGCAAACGTATGGAGAGAACTCCAGGTAGCAGCCCTGCAGATGTCAGGAAGCGGCACCGATCGAAGGTGTGCTACTGAAGTCGCCATGGCCCTCACAGAGTGTGCCTTAACACGGTCATGAAAGGGAATGCCAGCTTGCTGATAGCAGAAAGAGATGCAGTCCGCCAACCAGGAGGAAAGAGCCTGCTTACCCACAGGTTGCCCTAACTTGTTAGGATGGAAAGTGACGAATAATTGATTGCTCTTCCTGTGGGCAACTGTACGGTCTAGATAGAAAGCTAGAGCACGTTTACCGTCCAGGGTATGCAGAGTCTGTTCCCCGGAGTTGGAGTGGGGCCTGGGAAAGAAAATAGGTAGTATGATGGATTGATTAATATGAAAGTCCGAGACTACCTTAGGTAAGAATTTAGGGTGAGTGCGGAGTACTGCCCGGTCCTGCAGGAGTTTAGTGTAGGGCGGATAGGTAACTAGGGCCTGTAATTCACTAACCCTGCGAGCTGAAGTGATAGCTAGAAGAAAAATCACTTTCCATGTGAGATATTTAAGGTCACAGGAGTGAAGAGGTTCGAAGGGTGGTCTCATAAGGCGACCAAGAACCAGATTAAGGTCCCAAGATGGGGCCGGCGGACATAAAGGTGGCTTCAAATGGAGCAGGCCTTTAAGAAAGCGTGTTACAAGGGGTTGTACTGAAATAGGGACACCCCCGATACCTTTATGGAAGGCGGCTACCGCACTGACATGCATTCTAATGGAAGAGGTCTTTAGACCTGATTCTGACAAATGCCAAAGATAGTCCAAAAATTTAGGAATTGGACAGGAAAGGGGATCAAGGGGCTGAGAAGTGCACCATGATGTGTACCTTTTCCATTTATAGGAGTAAGATTTTCTTGTGGAAGGCTTTCGTGAAGCAATGAGGACACGAGAAACTGAATCCAATAGGTTAAGTGGTTGGACTAACCTTTCAACATCCATGCCGTCAGGGACAAGGCTTGGAGATTGGGATGGAGGAGGCATCCGTCGTTTTGAGTGATCAGATGCGGGTCCTTTCCCAAGGGAATGTGTCTGCGGATGGAGAGATCCTGGAGTATGGGAAACCACATTTGGCGTGGCCAGTGCGGTGCTATCAGGATCATGGTTCCCTTGTCCTGACGTAGCTTCACAAGAGTCTTCGATAGAAGAGGAAGTGGAGGGAATGCATAAAGCAGACCGTTTGACCACGGGAGGGAGAATGCATCCCTGGGCCGAGAGTGATGAGTCCGAATGAGAGAGCAGTAATTGGCCACTTTGTGGTTCTGAGGGGACGCAAAGAGGTCTATGTGGGGATAACCCCATTTCTGGAAGAGAGAGGTCGCTACCAAGGGAATGAGTGACCACTCGTGTGGTTGGAAGACACGGCTCAGCTGGTCTGCCAAGACATTTTCTACCCCCGGCAAGTAGGTGGCCCTGAGGTACATCGAACGGGAGAGGGCTTCTGCCCAAATCTGCGCAGTTTCCTGACAGTGAAGGAAGGAGCCTGTGCCTCCCTGCTTGTTGATGTACCACATGGCCACCTGATTGTCCGTCTGAATCAAGATTATGTGATTTGATAAGCAATCTTGAAAAGCTCGGAGAGTGTATCAGATTGCTCGAAGCTCCAGGAAATTTATCTGGTGTTTGGCTTCCTTTAGAGACCAGAATCCTTGAGTTTGTAAATTGTTTACGTGGGCTCCCCAGCCGACATTGGAAGCGTCGGTGGTGAGGATTATTTGAGGATCTGGTAGATGAAAGGGTAAGCCTTGGAGGAGGTTGGATTGATTTGTCCACCAGGCAAGAGACAATCGGAGAGCATCGGTGATGCGAACAATGGTCGACAGAGGCTGTGTGGCTTGAATCCATTGTGATTTCAGAGTCCACTGCATGACTCTCATGGCTAGACGGGCCATTGGAGTCACATAAACTGAAGAGGCCATGTGTCCCAGTAGAATGAGGAATTGACGAGCTGTTGCTGTGGGTTGAGAATGCAACTGGCAAGCTAGGGACACCAGGGTTTGGACACGTTGATGAGGAAGGAAGGCTTTTGCCTGTAAGGTGTCCAAGTCTGCTCCAATGAAGGATAAGGTTTGAGATGGGAGTAAGTAAGATTTCTCGTAGTTGACAAGAAATCCCAGAGAAACTAGAGTTCGAATTGTCAGGGTCAGGGAGGACCAAGCGATTTGCTGGGTTGGGGCCCTGATCAACCAATTGTCCAAGTAGGGGTAGACATGGACGCCTTCCTTCCTGAGGAACACTGCAACCACTACGAGACATTTGGTGAAAACTCGTGGTGCGGATGCTAAACCAAATGGGAGCACTCGGTATTGATAGTGGTTTTGGCCTACTAGAAATCGGAGGTATTTGCGATGAGATTGAGTTATCGCAATGTGGGTATAAGCGTCCTTGAGGTCTAGAGAGCAGAGCCAGTCCTCTCTTTGCAGCATAGGGAGAAGCGAGCCCAGGGTTACCATCTTGAACTTTTCTTTGTGAAGGTACTTGTTGAGGGCCCATAGATCCAGGATTGGTCGAAGTCCTCCTGACATTTTTGGGATCAGAAAGTACCTGGAATAGAACCCTAGTCCTTGTTGGGACAGAGGAACGGGTTCTATAGCGTTGGACTGGAGGAGAAGAGAAACTTCCTGCTCTAGAAGAGCAGAGTGGTCGGTAAGTCTCCACGCTTGCAGAGGTGGAGAGTCCGCAGGAAGAGTTAGAAAGTTTAGATGGTAACCTTGTGCAATTATCGCTAGCACCCAATGATCTGTGGTGATGTGATGCCATTTTTCTGTAAAGTGGCTTAGTCGACCTCCTACTGGTATGTTTGGTAGAGGGATTAGGCATCTGCTCTCTAATTGAAAGTCAAAACCCCGACGCAAGGCCTTGTTGCGGAGCTGGTGTGGGTTTTTGCTTTCGAGGTTGACGAGGCTGAGGCTTTTGATACAGCCTCGTTGACCTGGACTTGATGTGTGGGGGATAATACTTCCGTGGACGGAAGAATGACTTTTTAGGTTCCTTCTTAAATGGTTGTTTAGAAGGGAAGTCAGAAGGAATCGATGAGAGCTGTTTAAGGGTCTCATGATGATCCTTTAATTCAGCAACTATTTGTTGAATTTGCTCACCAAACAAATTATCCCCTAAACAGGGCAGGTCGGAGAGCCTGTCCTGAACCTCCGGGCGAAGGTCAGAAGACTTTAGCCAAGCCCAGCGTCTTGCCGAGATGGCTGTAGCAGACAGTCTAGTGGAAGCATCAAAGATGTCATAAGATGTTCGTATCCCATGCTTTCCAGCTTCAAAACCTTTAAGTACAAGGGTTTGAAGGTGTTGTTGGAATTGTTCTGGTAAAGTATCTGAAAATTCTTGTATCTGCTTAAAAATGACCCTGTTGTATTGGGTCATATACAGCTGATAAGAAGCTATTTTAGAAATAAGCATGGCCCCTTGGTAAACTTTTCTGCCTATACTATCTAAGAACTTGTTCTCCTTAGTAGGAGGTATGGATGAGTATGGCTTCATTCTTTTAGCTTTCTTTTGTGCTGACTCTACCACAACAGAGTGGTGGTCTAGCTGAGGTTTTTGAAAACCAGGTGCTGACTGTACGAGGTAAGTAGAGTCAGCTTTTTTGTTCACTAGAGCAACAAATCCAGGAGTTTTCCAATTCTTTTTTAGAAGGACCAGAAAAACCTGATGAATTGGAATGGAAGTGATGACTTTTGGGGCATCTATAAATTGGAGTAACTCCATCATTTGGTGCCTGTCATCTTGCTCTGACTGAAGCTGAAAAGGGACCAAGTCTGACATTTCCTTCACAAAATTGGTGAAAGAGAGGTCCTCGGGAGGAGAACGCTTTCTGCTTTCAGCAGGAGAGGGTGGTGAAGGTAAATCATCGGTATCCGTAGAAGAATGCACCACAGGAGTCATAAGAACTCAAGGGGGTTGGATACCTGAAGGCCCCGGCTGAGGCTCCGAGAAACCCGAAGGAACCACCGGGGGCATCGAAAATACCCTTGGAGGCATCGGTGCCGGCATCGAAGGCATCGATGGAGCCGACGTGCGTATCGCCCCGGAGGAATGTATCGGTGGCGAGGGACGACATGGCACCGATGGAACTACTCCCGAAGGAGGAATTCGATACGGTGTTTCTGCACCCGATGAAGTTGGCATCGGGGAGCGTACCGGTGCTGTCGGTGACCCGGGTATCACCGGTGGAAGGGCGGTCATGAGCGCTTCCATCCGGGCGAGCAGCGGTGCCAGCGCTGCTGGAATCGGGTCGATGACTGGTTCCACTCTCGGTGGCGGAGTCGGTGCCAAAGGAGTCTGGAACCATTGCATCGCCTTGTCGATGGCCTCCTGGACCAGCCGGTCCAGTTCTTCCCGGAGACCTGGGGTAACAATACCCGGCTCCTTGGAAGAGGGGAGGCTGAGGCTGAGCCGGAGGGACCACCATCACTGGTGGAATCGCGGCTACCAAACCCCGATGGGGTGAGGGTTGCCTCAATGTCTCAGAAACAGAAGTGGACGGTGCCGCTTCTGATCGAGACTTCTTCGGTGGAGGCTCAGACGGTACCGAGGTCGATGACTTCGATTCCTCGACGGTCCGAGACTTGCGATGTCGATGATGATGCTTCTCCCTCCGATCCCCACAATCCTCGGGGGAAGGGACGGGAGTCAATGGCCGTGGAGACGTCGATGGCAGACGGTCACCGGGAGGTTGCCGACGATGGAAGGACTTCGACGGTGCCGGTTCCGAGGACGTCGATGCGATGGACGGCGTCAGAGTGTGAGCATGGCAAAGGAGTCCCATCTTCTCCATTCTGGCTTTGCAACCTTTTGGTGTCATAAGGGCACATTTGGTGCAAGTCAGGACATCATGCTCACTTCCTAAGCACAATACACAGACTCTGTGAGGGTCTGTGATAGACATGGTGCGCGTACAATCTGGGCACCGACGGAACCCCGACGCCATGGCCATTGACCAAAAATTTAGCCGCGGGACGGTCGACGGCCAGCAGGCCGCGAAGGCGAAATTCGACGGTAATCGGCGAAAAACTTACCGAAACACCGCAGGCTAAATTTAGATAGAGGGGGGACCCCTGTGGGGCGTATTTTACTTCAAAGAAGTTCAAGAAGAATTTCCTGTCAGGAATGTGGTAAGAGCTCCTTAACCGCGTGGCTACTGCTGCGCGGAAAAAAGAAGACTGAAGGGGAACCCCTGCTGGCTGCAGGGTTAATGCCATGCTGGGCATGCCCAGTAGGGGCCAGTCAAAGTTCCAGAAACTTTGACAGAAGTTTTCCGTGGTTGGGCTCCATCCTCGATGTCACCCATTTGTGAGGACAACCATCCTGCTTGTCCTGTGAGAAAAAGACTTAAACAGCTACTAGCAATTGGAACAAACTACTCATCATATTTTCTATGAACCAACATAAAGCAGGTGACTAGCCCTGATCTGGACAGGCAAAGGACCTTGCTGCTGCATGACATCTCAATATTTCCCAATGGCTACCTGTGACATGTCAGGCTAGGTTAATAGCTTCTAACACAGCTTTGCCTTGTGTTCAAAGAGGTGAACCTTTTGTTAAGTGGCATGTGAGTGGTAATACTCACATGCCAGAGGTGACTTTCCACAACATCTTAAGGCATGACACCATTCTATTCTCAATCCAGCCTTCAGAAAGTCAGACCAGCATCCTTTTCTAGCCTCCCCGAGCTGTTAACATAACAGCCTAAAGTCCCAGACCCTCACCATCTGTATATGAGAGTTGAATGCTTGCTTAAATAAGTGTAGCAGGGCCCAGCTGTGCATAGTGGTGTGCCACCTCTATTAGATATGCTATCTTGCAATGACGTGTTGTGGGAAATATGCGCTTGCCAGCAAGCCATTTCATCAGGGTTAAACACTAACTTCCCTTCTCCCTGACCTTTGCCTGAATAAAAGCATCACTTGTGCTTAAGTCTCTGCCTGGGAAAGGATACCTGTTGGCCCTGAATTCCTGGGGGAGGGGCTGGGTGTTCCCTAGTCAGAGGCAGGACAAAGTCAGGAGGTATAGATTTCAGCAGCCAATGAAATGATCCGTGCACACCCCCTGAGCCAAAGCCAATAGTGTAAGGACTCGTCTGTTGCTATGGGAAAGTAGCCAATCATGTAATGACACATCATCTGCCTTTGTATGAATGTACAATAAAAGAGAGTGCTACACTGTGCTCAAGTCCTTTTGCTGCCTGCCATGAAAGCTGTCTGATGCCTCTTCATTACTCCTAGTGTGAGAAGTTTAGGATTACCATGATATTGGACATGTGCTTACCAAAAGGCTGTAAGTGAAGGTCTGCTATATGAGCACTCCAATGTAAGCACTGCCTTAGAACCAGCTGAGGCAGTGCTGACACCTGCGTTTTTCAGGCCCATGTGACACTATGCTTATGATGTACATGTGGATATATTCCGATACACACAAATGTCAGCTAGGGAATCAGGCTGTTACATGTAAAGTCTATACTTGAAGATTATAACTCAACTCATAGGTTCAGGCTGTGCCTTTAAGCAGCTGAGATTTTTGTGCTCTCAGACTTCTAGAGCACTTGGCTCCATGTCCTAGACCCTGCTGGAGTTTCGTCATACCTATGCGACTATCTGGCCAAATGTGAGGGCCAGGACAGGATGCATGGTGAAGCTGAGGCAAGCAGGAAGGCACAAGCTAGAACAAGCTATGTACATTGTGTTGGCAGTCCTACACGAAGGCTATGGTGAGAATTGACTCTTTTTGATTGACAATTAATCTGAATACATTAGGTCAGCCACATCTCTTTGGTGTCAGGTTTATTCTGGGTCTACTTTTCTCCACTACTGTCTATTGCATCTATTGCTCCAATATCATGATGTAGCCTAACTCTAAGTGGTTTCTGTTACACTCGGAACCAGACAGAAGCCCTGTGTGTAAAAGACAGACAGAGATGAGACCAGGTCAAACCACTCTACTGGGCTCTCTTCCATGGAAGGGAAAGGAGTCGATGAAGACTAACAGGCAAAGTAGTGTTGGATGACGCTTTATCAAAGCTAGCTGCCAAGCCATGTATTATCACTAGCTTCTGTAGGACGACTCGGGGGATCTTCGGGTAGACCTGGAATGATGTCTACTGGGATCCCATGCTGCAGATCCAGATTATGGAATACACAACAGAGCCGCACTCTCTCGGCTATTCTGGGTGGGGCATACATTACAGCTTCCACTATTTTGTCCAAACAGCGAAATCTACTTTTGAGAACGCCGAAGGTGCATTCTATGATACAGCGAGTAGAACATATGGCCTTGATGTACCTTGTCTCCGCCGGCTTGTTTGGAATAGCGACAGGCATGAGAAGCCAGGTCCTGCAACCGTATCCAGAATCTCCTGCGGCAAAGAGAGAACGGCTATATCATTCACATCATCGTGACTTTGTGATATTGCTGCCACGCCACAGCATGATAAGACACTAGAAGTTAAGCTCTAACTTGACATGAACCAAAGTCCATACTACTTTTTACTGTGTCACTATATGAAGTCAACAGCACTTGTTTATGCTTAGTCAGATCTTCCTAAATGGAAAACTGCAATTGGGGCTCCTACACAATGTGACCTTGTCACTCGCAACCAAGGAATCTCTACCCGTTTCTAGCACTCCTCTAACACTGAAGCTGTGCAACACAGCTTCTACACACATTCATTGCAGAGAGACAGCAACCTCATGGTACAATTGTGCATGTTCCTGGCTGTTCTGCAATATGTCCTCCAGAGCTACCCTTTAGTCTGATATAAGAACATAAGAAATTGCCATGCTGGGTCAGACCAAGGGTCCATCAAGCCCAGCATCCTGTTTCCAACAGAGGCCAAACCAGGCCACAAGAACCTGGCAATTATCCAAACACTAAGAAGATTCCATGCTACTGATGCAATTAATAGCAGTGGCTATTCCCTAAGTAAACTTGATGAATAGCTGTTAATGGGCTTCTCCACCAAGAACTTATCCAAACCTTTTTTGAACCCAGCTACACTAACTGCACTAACCACATCCTCTGGCAACAAATTCCAGAGCTTTATTGTGCGCTGAGTGAAAAAGAATTTTCTCCGATTAGTCTTAAATGTGCTACTTGCTAACTTCATGGGATGCCCCCTAGTCCTATTATTCGTAAGTGTAAATAACCAGTTCACATCTACTCATTGAAGACCTCTCATGATCTTAAAGACCTCTATCATAACCCCTCTCAGCTGTCTCTTCTCCAAGCTGAACAGCCCCCAGCTTCTATTTAACCCAAGTGATGGTCAAGACAAACTGTGACTGACATCATGGCTGACAGAACACTAAACAGTCCCTGCACTGTGGACAGAAAAAGGTTTTGGTTGGCCAGTGATATTTCACCAGCTCCAAAAGAGGACTTGAACAGTCATTTGCGTAAAGTAAACGAGTACAAAGTCTGTAGTACCTGATCACACACAATTTTAGGTAAGCGAATTGGCACACAACATTAGCAGACCTCTCCACCATGCTGTAAAAAAGCCAGGCCCTGGCACTATGGCCAGAAAACCTAACTGTGCAAGTCACTTGTCATATAACCGATGCAGTCACACCCCCGACACACCCCCGTGTCAGTGCTGTTTGCTGTAAACACATAGCTAGAGAGTGTCCATGAAAAGAAGCATCACTCTTACCTTGGAGCCACTTTCAAAATGTTCAAACAGGCCAGATCGCCTAAGTATAAAGGAATCTTGCATATCTCCCAGATAACTGACAACCACATTGAGGATGTGCATTTGAGTGTCAAAGACCATTTGCACATCAATGGAGTGGAAGAGCTTTCTATTGCAGTAGATCTTCTCCCTGCAATGGTGTGCAGGCTACATAAGTACAGTCAATATTTCCCAGAACATTTAGAAAGTTGGCAAAGGCATAAAACCCTCTTTTCAAGTTCAGCAAGTCCTGCCTTTCATGAAGGAATCTTATGTACTGATTATGACAGGCTCGTACAACTGTTGTGACCTGGCCCAGACAGCGGGAAAGAAAGGTTTCTGACATTCCCGATGACCTCGACAGTT